>NW_027062647.1:0-60558 GCF_032884065.1 Artemia franciscana | reverse complement strand
ACTTCGTTATGCAAGGATTTGTAGTAATTATATTGATTTTAAAAATAGATGTAAAATCTTAAGCCAAAAATTGATATCAAGAGGTTTTTCTGCAAATAAATTAACTTGGCAATTTAAAAAATTTAGTTTTCATTATAACGAACTTTTAAATAAATATCAAAAGAATTATCTAGAAATACTTAAAGAAATTTTTGACTAATTTCGGAGGTTCGAGAAATGTTGTCACAGCGCCATTTATTTTGAATTGTGTTTCTATTTGAGCGGAATTTTTAAAAAATTAGCCACATGGTAAAGATGAATTATATAATTGTTTAGTTCATTCAGGTTTTTTGCAATGTGTTAATATTTGTGATTTGGTAAAATTTATAATATTTAGTTTACCTATTGTTGCTAAAGGGAGGGATATATTAACAGGATAAGCTTGTTTTGGTTTTACTTGGTTGTTTTACATTTGCTGTTTTTTTCATAGACATGTATTTTGGGGGTGATACCTGACGCGGGGATGCCATGGATATTCTGTGGTAGCCACAACACTGTGCTGGGTAGAGAATTTAGAGTGGCGAAACCCTATATAGGCCAGTGTATTCTCCTGATGAGCCCTTATGTTGGGTGTTGCCTCTGAATTATTTGTCTATATTATTTTTTCTATGGTTTGGTAAATGACGACTTATACTTATTGACGACATGACTGCCTGTCCATGGATTATTCTTTATGGTTGATTGTGTGTGGCTATGCTGTTTGACCTATGTGATTGTATGGATGAGTAGGGTTAAGGCCTCATTCAAGTGCTGGTCTATATTAATCACTAATTTAGGAAAACAGTCTTCCTTTTCTCCTTCTGTCTCCTTTTTTTTTTTTTTTTTTTTTTTTTTTTTTTTTTTTTTTTTTTTTTTTTTTTGTGTGTGTTTGTGCTGTAGCATTGGTGATTTCTCTTTTCATGATATATATATATATATATATATATATATATATATATATATATATATATATATATATATAAATATATATATATATATATATATATATATATATATATATATATATATATATATATATATATATATAAATATATATATATATATATATATATATATATATATATATATATATATATATATATATATATATATATATATATATATATATATATATATATAAACAAGCAAGACGTCACTCGACACACACACACACAGACAACTTATTTTTATATATATAGATCTATATTCACAGGTGGGACAAAGGGACACAACTACAATGGCGCGTAACTAATATGGCGCGTGACGACTTACGCGCGCAGGGGGGGGGGGCTTGGGAGGGGCGCGAAGCGCCTCCACCAAATAGTAGGGAATATAAATGACGACCGGGATACTCAAAGAGAAAGCGACCGGGACACAAGGAGTGTTCGATTAGCAATCACCATCAACAAAGCACCGGACACAAATGACGACCGGACACAGGGAATATAAATGACGACCAGGACACTCAAAGAGAAATTACATACCGGGACATCGGAACACAAATGACGACCGGGACAAAAATGACGACCGGGACACAGGGAATATAAATGACGACCGCGACACTCAAAGAGATATTATTGACTGGGACACCGGGACACAAATGACGACCGGGACAAAGGGAAACAACAACAACGGGGACACCGGGGGGCACAGGGGGATATATAAATGACGACGGAAACACAGGGAATGTTCGATTAGCAATCATCATCAACAAAGCTCAAGGGCAATCATTAGAATAATGAGGTATAGATCTCAATACAGATTGTTTTTTCCCATGGACAATTATATGTTGCATGTTCAACACTTGGTAAACCTGACAATCTATTTATGTGCACAGACCATGGGACAGCCCAGAATGTTGTATATTCGCAAGTTTTAAGTAGTTAAAAATATATATTATATCTGTCTATATTCACAGGTGGGACACAGGGACACAACTACAATGGCGCGTAACTAATATGGCACGTAACGACTTACGCGCGCGGGGGGGCTTGGGGGGTGCGGAGTGCCCCCACCAACTAGGTGTTGGGGTGGCGCAAAGCGCCACCCCAACAGTTAGTAACAGTTAGTATATATATATATATATATATATATATATATATATATATATATATATATATATATATATATATATATATATATATATATATATATATATATATATATATATATATATATAAATAAGTTGTCTGTCTGTGGATCTGTGGATCAGGTGACGTCATGTTTCTGTGTCGGCTGACGTCATAAAATTAGTTTTCGTCATTTTTGCTTTGACGGTGACGTCATTAATGGTATTTAAGACATGCGTTCACGGAAAAATGTTTAATTGTAAAATGAATGAAGAACCTACAATGGCAACAGCCGAGGAAGCTGCTCAAAGAGTCTATGCCGAAAAACTTGCTGCTGATAGAGAAAATAAGAAAAGAAAGCGTTCCGAGGAATCACAAGAACAGCAAGAAAACAGGATTGAAGCTGATAGAGAAAGTAAGAAAAGAAAGCGTGCCGAGGAATCACAAGAACAGCAAGAAAACAGGCTTGCGGCTAAAGAACGCAAAACCGCGCAGTTAGATGAAAATCCACCTGGAAAGCAAGAGTCAAAACATATCAAAACTGAAATGATAGCGATGATGATTGGGTTTGGGATTTTGACTTGGATAAGGTCATCAATGCCTACCAGATTTAAGTTAAAAAACAAAGGTTCGGCTATATGTACTTCATAGTGACGCTGAAAAATAAAGAAGAAAAAAAAATTAAAAAATGTAAAAAACTAAAAAAACTAAAAGAAAAAACACTCAAAGATAAATTACAGACCGGGACACAAATGACGACCGACACAGAGGGAATATAAATGACGACCAGGAACCTCAAAGAAAAATTCCAGACTGGGACACCCGGACACAAATCACGACTGGGAATATAAATGACGACCGGGACGCAGGGAAACAACTACAACGGGGACGCCGGGGGTACAGGCGGGATATATAATTGACGACTGAGACACAGGGATTGTTTGAATAGAAATTAAAGACCGGGACACAAATGACAACCGGACACTGGGACCCAGGGAATATAAATGACGACCGGGACACTCAAAGAGACAATACAAACTGGGACACTAGGACACAAATGACGACCGGGACACAGGGAATATAAATGCTATTCATATGCACAGACAATGGGACAGCGAAGAATGTTGTATATTCGCATGTTTTACGTAGTTAAAAATATATATTTATATATATCTCTATTCACAGGTGGGACACAGCTACAATGGCACGTGACTAATATGGCGCGTAACGACTTACGCGCGCGGGGGGGGGCTTGGGGTTGGCGCGAAGCGTCCCACCAACTAGGTGTTGGGGTGGCACGAAGCGAGTTGTGTGTGCGCGAAGCGCCCCACCAACTAGGTGTTGGGGTGGCGCGAAGCGCCCCACCAACTAGATTTTGGGGTGGCACGAAGCGAGTTGTGTGTATGCATGTTTGCATATGACGTTTGCATATGACGTCATTATTAGTACATAAGGCTTTGTATATGCACAGACATATAAATATAAATGCTATTTATATGCACAGACAATGGGACAGCGAAGAATCTTGTATATTCGCATGTTTTACGTAGTTAAAAATATATATTTATATCTATCTGTATTCACAGGTGGGACACAGGGACACAGCTACAATTGTGCGTAACTAATATGGCGCGTAACGAATTACGCGCGCGGGGGGGCTTGGGGGGCGCGAAGCGCCCCACCAACTAGGTGTTGGGGTGGCGCGAAGCGCCACCCAACTACGTAAAATTGCGAATATACAACATTCTTGGCTTTCCCATTGTCTGTCCATATACAAAGCCGTATATACTAATAATGACGTCATATGCTATGTTTACAAACAAACAAACATGCATACACACAACTCGTTTTTATATAGATAGATAGATAGATAGATACAATACAAATTAACTACGTAAAACTTGTGAATATACAACAGTCTTCGCTGTCCCATTGTCTGTGCGTATAAATAGATTGTCAGGTTTACCGACCCTCAAAGATGCAACATACAATTGTACATTGGTAAAGCAATATGTATTAAGATCTATACCGCATTTTTCTAGTGATTGCCCTTGAGCTTTGTTGATGGTGGTTGCAAATGCTAATCGAATTGGGAATTGCAATCTTTTAAATTGAAAAAGCAGATCCGTTGGAATCATGGGAATGCGAGGAATAAGAACGGCCTCACCCTCATAAGGCCCTGTCAAGATTGTGGCCTCTATTAGGTTTTCCATTGTTGTTTTTTTACGGCAAGTCGCGTGCCATTGCAAAGCTTTGGTGGGTTGATATTTCTTAAAAGTATTATTGGTACGCCTATTTTTAGTTGTAGCACGTGTGGTGGAAACCCTGAAGGATCTATGGAATTTAAAAATTCAGATGGATAATTAACCGCTTCATTTGCTTCCAAAATACAAATTAACTGCGTAAAACTTGCGAATATACAACATTCTTCGCTGTCCAATTGTCGCTGCATATAAATAGATAGTCAGGTTTACCGACCCTCGAACATGCAACGTACAATTGTACATGGGAAAAACAATCAGTATTAAGATCTATACCACATTTTTCTAATGATTGACCTTGAGCTTTGTTAATGGTGATTGCAAATGCTAATCGAATTGGGAATTGCAATCTTTTAAATTGAAAAGGCAGATCCGTTGGAATCATAGGAATGCGAGGAATAAGAACAGCCTCACCCTCAAAAGGCCCTGTCAAGATTGCGGCCTCTATTAGGTTTTCCATTGTTTTTTTACGGCAAGTCGAGTGCCATTGCAAAGCTTTGGTCGGTTTATATTTCTTAAAAGTATTATTGGTACGCCTATTTTTAGTTGTAGCACGTGTGGTGGAAACCCTAAAAGATCTATGGAATTTAAAAATTCAGATGGATAATTAACCGCTTCATTTGGTTCCAAAACTGTGTCGACTGACTAGTAAAGGACTGCCTGGTCTCGAATCTTGGTCAAAACAATATTGTCGATTTCGTGGACGTCTATATTTTTGGGTGCGAGAATCGCTCTTTCACTTAGCCATTTATTATTTTTATAATTTTTTAGAATATTCGGAAATACTTTTTCAATCAGTTCATTTTTGGACGTCACTAAATTACAGAAATCAGCAGGTAGTTGTATACGTCCTGAAATTGAGTCTACTGGGAGCTTTCCGTTTCCCATTGCCAGCAATTGATCTGAAAATGTTTGACCAGAGTCATCGTTTTGCAATCGGACACGCATATTTGTAGTTAATTTTAATGTTTTTACGTGTGCCCATAAATTAGAATTTTTCAGGCAAGCATTCATTTCGTCTGCAGGAGTTGATCTAGGTATTATAGGTAATGTTTGCCTGAAATCTCCCGCAAGCAATATTAATGTGCTGCCAAAGGGTTTCGACTTCCCTCGCAAATCTTTCAAGCATTGATCCAGAGCCTCGAGCGATTTTTCGTGTGCCATTGTGCACTCATCCCAAATAATAAGTTTGCATTGCTGCAATACTTTACCCATCCCAGATGATTTGGAAATATTGCACGTGGGAGTTTCTGTAGAATGCAAGTTCAGAGGCAATTTCAAAGCGGAATGAGCAGTTCTTCCACCAGGCAGCAAGGTTGCGGCTATTCCGGACGACGCAATTGCCAACGCTATATAATTTTTTGATCGAATTGATGCCAGAATCAGTTTTATCACAAACGTTTTACCAGTACCTCCTGGCGCATCCAAAAAGAAAGTTTCTCCAACGTTGTTATCGACACAATGCATTATCGTATCATAAATGTCTTTTTGTTCCGACGTTAACTTGGAAATGTTATTTTGTACATACGACAATAGATCACTCGTACTGTAACTTTGTTCACGATCCAATTGTACACATGTCGAAACAGCAGCGATACGGTTAGGTGAAGGCATTCCCAAATCCTGAAGAGGTTTGTTTGCCATACGTACGCACAAATCTTCTATAACAACTAAAGTGTAATTATAAATTTCTGATGTAAAATCAAAAGTCATATCTGACGTCTCTAACTGTTTTCGATGGAGTATATCTTCGGACATTTTGACTTATATTTTCCCCATAACTCTGTAGGAGCTGATGGAGAGCAAGTTGTTAAGATGATGCCAAACAATGCACGAATTTGACTTGGGGTTGATGTTTCGCACGCGTCATTGATGCAGTTATCCCAGTGTTGGTCATTCTCCAATAAATTCAGAGCTTGGCATGCACTACGGTAAGTGTCATGTATAGTACCATTTACAGTCCTCAAATACTCAAGGGATGTCGGACCGGGTACATACACCAAAAGCAGGCGTAGAAAGAAGCATTCATGTTGATTGGGGTGAACGGTGTAGAGTCTTTCTATCGTGGTATCTTTGCTGATGGTAGGTTGGCTGTCGACTGACTTACCCTGTTTTCGACGTTCAAATACTTTATTTTTAGTATTCCCCGTGTAATACGAAGGCACTTCAGTATACAGCAGTTTTTTTGCAAAAGAATCATTTTTGCAAAGCGAAAAAAAAGCTGTTAATGTTGTATCCGGTGGATTCAGGACTCTTTGTTGCACGTTGGTTTCCGTGGAATAAACACGTTGACCATTCTGTAAATGTACCGCTAAGTGAACAACAGCTGGACTACGTTCATGTATCGGAAATGAAAGAATTCGCCAAACAGCTTCATTACTGCTTATGTATCTTCCAGCCTGATATTGTACGATTTCATCGAAATCTTTGATTTCGGGCTGCAAGCCAAAAACTGCCATGTCACTGCCTTTGTTGACGTATTTACATATGTATTTGATTGCCTTTACGGAGTTACAGTATTCAACGTTTATGTGTGCATTAAATGTTTTTGATAATAATGGGGAATATGGAACAACCCACTGGTTATCTACTTCGATGGTGGTACCGTTACGCTTCTTTATTATTGCTGTTTTACCGCAATCTTCAGTAGATCTTCTTCTATATTGTGGGTAACCATCATTGCCAGTAATTGTGTTTGATACTAAAAGTCGAGGATATTGCTTTGTGCACCTTCCTTTGGCCATGCATGGTGAATTTTCGTTCAGTGCACCGTAAGGTCCATGTATTATATTTTTTACAATAATATCATGTAACCCCTTATCGACATTTTTATCAGGTATTTCAGCGGAAATCACATCATCAATTTTGTTCGAAGTAATTTTCTTATGTAGCCAGATTAGTAGATGTGCGTGTGGCAAACCTCGTTTTTGCCATTCCACTGAGTACATCCAGCATCGCACTGACCCAAACACTTCAAGTTTTACAATGTAATTTATCAGTGATTTCAACTTTTGCCGGAAGACACGGGCCGTAATGTCATGCCTATGAACCGCCGATTGTCCTTGAAGTAAAAGCTGCAGTATCTCGTACCAAGATTGATTACATGTAAATGTAATAAATAAATCTGGACGACCATAGAGACGAACATACGCAATAGCATCTTGAGCATATTCATGCATATGACGGGGACTGTTGGCATATGACGAAGGTAAAATTGTTAATCTTCCAACGTTTGTGGTATTACCATCATTTATAACTGCATCTCGCAAATGAATAAATTGTTCAGAGCGGAGCTTGGTCTGATTCAGGCGGATACATAGCAAACGTTCTGATTCAATTTTAGCATACATATCAACGACGAATTGATGAAACAATTCACGGCATTTTAAAATATAATTTTCTTCATCCTGCCGAATCATTAGTCTATAGGAATAATAATGCAATGCACTGTATTTCTTATTCATTTCTTTGTTAGTGGCTGGATTCATCAATTTAATATTAAAGTGATAGCCGTCGGCTCCATCCCAAAAAATGATAGGATATTGTAGGGCATCGTAGAATCGATGAGTTTCAGCAATTCTTAACAACTGAGCGTTTCGCTTATGAAGAATAATATCTCGAGGTAAAAACTGATCACCGACCATAACGATTGCCACTTCGTCGATAGTTGGAGCATTGTATCTACGCACATATTGGCCAGGAGGCGTTTTGTCAGCGGAAATAACAATTTTATGCGTATCAGTAGGCATCAAATCGATGGCTGTTTTGAACAAACGCACTAAATTATTATTTTCGTGGAAAAGATGTTGCAATTGGGAAACGATTGTCCTTTCAACGTTGGGAGAAATTTCGCAACATGCATTCAATTCAGAATTTCTATCACTGATGAAGTACAATTGTAAAAATTTATGATTCTCGCCTGAGAATGGTAGAAGGGACCCTGCTCTATGATAAATTTGCCCTTTTACTTTGAAAGTAGACATAAATTGATCTGGATTTTCGATTTGGGCTCCAAACGACGTCATTTGGAAACATGAGTTGTATTTTCTGATTTTTGACAAAAAACGCTTAGATTCTGACGTAGTTCCAGTAAGGAAAGTCTTCAATGGCTCTGGTGGTCCAGCCAATAGAGGAAGTTTAACTTTTCCTGAGGCGCAACACATTCCCATTTTTTCACATTGAATTTCAAGGCCTTGCAATAGGGACAAATTTTAGACATTGTCCCGATTTGAACACATCTACTCAAGCTATAATCATCGACTGGGTTGTACCTGAATGCCAGGCGATAACTTTCAGGTTGCTCTGATTCCTCGGCACGCTTTCTTTTCTTACTTTCTCTATCAGCAGCAAGCCTGATTTCTTGCTGTTCTTGTGATTCCTCGGCACACTTTCTTTTCTTACTTTCTCTATCAGCAGCAAGCCTGATTTCTTGCTGTTCTTGTAATTCCTCGGCACGCCTTCTTTTTTCACTTTCTGTTTTAGCAGCAAGTCTGCTTCCGCGTTGCTCTGGTAGTTCCTCGGCACGCTTTCTGTTCTTTCTTTCTCTATCAGCCTCAAGCCTGTTTCCTTGCTGTTCTTTTGATTCCTCGGCACACTTTCTGTTCTGTCTTTCTCTATCAGCCTCAAGCCTGTTTCCTTGCTGTTCTTTTGATTCCTCGGCACGCCTTCTTTTTTCACTTTCTCTTTTAGCAGCCAGTCTGCTTTCGCGTTGCTCTGGTAGTTCCTCGGCACACTTTCTTTTCTGACTTTCTCTATCAGCAGCAAGTTTTTTGGCATAGACTCTTTGAGCATCTTCATCGGCTTTTGCCATGGTAAGTTCATCAGTCATTGTAAACTTAAACATTAATAGATTTCTACGTGAACATATGTCTTAAATATCTTGAATGACGTCACCGTCAAAGCAAAAATGACGACAACTAATTTCATGACGTCAGTCAACACAGAAACATGACGTCACCTGATCCACAGACAGACAACTTATTTTTATCTATATATATAAAAATAAGTTGTCTGTGTGTGGATCTGTGGATGGATCAGTGACGTCATGTTTCGGCTGAGTTCATGAAATTAGTTGCCATCATTTTTGTTATGACGATGCTTAGTATATTGTAAAACACATTAATTTGGTTAATAATATACCATTTAAAACACCAAAATGAACATGCTGGAGTAGTCACTCGGTGAGAGAGGGTGTCAGAACGGAGAATGAAGGTCTCAAGTTCAAATCCTGGTTAGGCTAAAAAAGGTAAAAACTAAAAACTAAAAAAAAACTGAAAAAACTAAAAAAAGGCAAAAACTACAAAAAAAACTAAGAAACTAAAAACAAAAAAAAACTTAAAAAAAGGAAAAACTGAAAAATAGAAGAGAAAAAGAAAACTAATAAAATTAAGAATAAAAATAAAAAAAAATAAAAAAGATAAAAACTAAAAAAAAAAGTAAAAAGAAAAAACGAAAAAAAACTAAAAAAGCTAAAAAAAAAGTAAAAACCAGTAAAAAACTAAAAAGAAAAAAAGGAAAAAAACTAAAAAAAATTTTCATATAAAAAACTAAAAAAACTAAAAAAGGTAAAAACTAAAAGAACTAAAAAAGAAAAAAAAAACTAAAAAAAGGAAAAAAACTGAAAAATAAAGGAGAAAAAGAAAACTAAAAAAATATAAATAAGAACTAAAAACAAAAAAAAAACTTAAAAAAAAGGAAAAAACTGAAAAATAGAAGAGAAAAAGAAAACTAATAAAATTAGGAATAAAAATAAAAAAAATAAAAAAGATAAAAACTAAAAAAAAAGTAAAAAGAAAAAACGAAAAAAAACTAAAAAAGCTAAAAAAAAGGTAAAAACCAATAAAAAACTAAAAAGAAAAAAAGGAAAAAAACTAAAAAAAATTGTCATATAAAAAACTAAAAAAAACTAAAAAAGGTAAAAACTAAAAGAACTAAAAAAGAAAAAAAAAATAAAAAAAGGAAAAAAACTGAAAAATAAAGGAGAAAAAGAAAACTAAAAAAATATAAATAAAAATAAAAAAACTAAAAAGATAAAAACTTCAAAAAAAACTAAAAAGAAAAAAGAAAAAAATAATAAACCTAAAAAAAGGTCATAACCAATAAAAAAAACTAAAAGGAAAAAAAAAGAAAGACCGGGATACATGGACACAACTACAACGGTGACGCCGGGGGCACAGGGGGGGACATAAATGACGAAGGGGACACAGGCAATGTTCGATTAGCAATCACCATCAACAAAGCTCAAGGAGCAACGAAGCTCACCATCAAACAAAGACGAACGGGACGCTCAAAGAGAAATTACAGACTGGAACACTGGGACACAAATGACGACCGGGATACTGGGAATATAAATGACGACCGGGACACAGGGAATGTTCAATTAGCAATCACCATCAACAAAGCTCAAGGGCAATCATTAGAATCATGACCGGGACACAGGGAATATAAATGACACAGGGACACAACTACAACGGGGACGCCGGGGGGCACAGGGGAATATAAATGACGACCGGGACACCGGGACACAAGGAATATAAATGACGCCCGGGACACTCAAAGAGAAATCACAGACTGGGACACCGGGACACAAATGACGACCGGGACACAGGGAATATAAATGACGACCGGGACACAAGGACATAACTACAAAGGGGACGCCGGGGTGCACAGGGGGATATATAAATGACGATGGCGACTCAGGGAATGGTCGATTAGCAATCACCATCAACAAAGCTCAAGGGCAATCATTAGAATCATGAGGTATAGATCTGAATACGGATTGTTTTCCCATGGACCATTATATGTTGCATGTTCAAGAGTCGGTAAACCTGACAATCTATTTATGTGCACAGACAATGGGACAGCAAAGAATGTTGTATATTCGCAAGTTTTATGTAGTTAAAAACATATATATATATATATATATATATATATATATATATATATATATATATATATATATATATATCTATATTCAGAGGTGGGACATAGGGACACAACTACAATGGCGCGTAACTAATATGGTGCGTAACGACTTACGCGCGCGGGGGGGCTTGGGGGGCGCGAAGCGCCCCTCCAACTAGGTGTTGGGGTGGCGCGAAGCGCCACCCCAACAGCTAGTATATATATATATATATATATACATATATATATATATATATATATATATATATATATATATATATATATATATATATATATATATATATATATATGTCTATGTGTGTGTGTGTATGTATTTATATGTATATTTTATAACTTCCTGGAATTCAGAGAATGATTCTAGACGCTCTTAAATTCAAGCATACAGACAAGGTCAGACTGAAACTCAAGGGCATTACAAGGAGCTCATTAACATATAAATTTAGTTGAACGTAAGGTAAATCTTTATTAACTCTGAATGGGTTATAATGTTATTGCTTAAAACCCCCATATGAGATCTCAATTCCCTTCTTGATCTTTTTTCACCTGAAATGTGATACTTTTTTCGATATAATATTATTTATGTGGCTTTTCGTGTCATTAAACAGTACATATGATAAATTTGGTACAATTATTTTGCGGGTACGATCTTCCACAGACGGAAAAGAATATAAATACATTTTTTCTATAGGTGTAGCCATTCCTTCATCAATTAAATTATTCGACAGAAGTCTCAAAATAGCCGGTGGTATATTTCTTCCCCCCATGGAACATTAAGTTTTTGTTTTGTAGAGCCGAAGCAGGCCTGCCATAAGTGACATAGAAGATAGCTACAAACACGTCCCAAAGTCACTTTGCTTTGGAAAAAATTACAGAAAATAATTTTCTAGAATGAAATTACTCATTTTGCTTTTTTCTGAGACCATCAGGTTTTCTAATGGTTTCCGTTGGAAAAACTGTATTGCCTCTTTTGAAGCAATATTGGATGTAACTCTATGTTTACTTCCGAACCAAACCTCATTTATTTTTTTCGTCCTTTTTCATATTAATTTTCACATATAAAGACTTTTGAACGATCTTTTGAATTTTTGAGCGAATTTTGAGTGACATTACTATACCTTATTTGCATGCACCATAAGCTGAATTCTTCATGTTATAAACTTTAACAAAATACAATGAAACTTAGAAATGTAAGAGTTACATTGCAGCGGAGTTTAGGAATGCATAATCTTCGTTTGTTGTGTTGCTAAGATTGGTATACGGTTATAGGCTGCTACATCACGCGTAGTTTCTTTGACCGTATCACCACTAATTTACAATTAAAAACGAAATAAAAATAAAATTACCAATTATCTTACTAAAAAATTGTTCCAATGTTTCTGTTTATATTTCGTTTGAAGTATACCCCATAATGGCAAAAGTCTGTTAGATCTCAGCATAGGGTTCAAGAAAGAAGTGTTTTGTCATCTATTGTTGTAGATTTTTTTGCTTCTATATTTCGCGTATATTTAATGTATATTTTTGCGTAGATGTTGTCAATTCAATTCATAAAGGGAAAGGGCAGGGTATGGGAAAAAACGATAATCGCTTGGAATAAAAGCTCTGGATCCAAGGCTCTGCAATCAAAATACATTTAAAAGTTTCTTGCATAATTTGTGAACTATGAGAATATCCCATTTGAAAAAGTATATGTAAAAGTTTTGTTTCTATTTCCTTGTCTTTGGCGTTGTTTATTTCTTTCACTAATTGTTTGACCAATCAGTGAAAGTTGTTTCAGTTTGTGAAGCAAATAATTCACCCAAGTTCCATTTACAAATGATGATATTTAGCAAATTACCTTAAATGAGAAAAAATTATTTCATTTAAAAAATTGCTATATGTCCCAAATTGTATATGTTTCGTTCCTATTTCCTTGTCTTCTCCGTTTTTTATTATTTTTACCAATTGCATGACCAATCAGTAAAAGTTGCTTCAGTTTGTAAAGCAAATAATCCTCCCAAACTCCATTTATAAAAGATGACACTTAACACATTACTTTATGTAATGAGCTTGTCTGTGTGAACTTGTTCCCTCAGTAAACACTGCCAAGAATGAAATTTTAATTTCGACAAGGGAATAGTAATTAGGCACAGTAGGTCTTAAAAGTTTCATCATCACATTAGCTTTAGTGTAGTTGCTGAGACGTCTTCATAACCGTGTTGAAAGGTCTGAACTTCACCACCGTTTGAGCCTTTCACTGTTTATTTATAAAAGTAAATAAGTGAAAGTGATAACAAAGCTATTGTGAAGCAAAGCTAATTAACAAAAAAGAATGGGATGCTAGAAGCAGCAATTGGCAATAAAAGAAATTTTGGCTTTTTGACTGCACCTTTAACTTTAAATAATTCTTCTGTTCTCAGATTTTTGTGCACAGCAAGAGTGTAACTCCTGTCGTAAGTAAATACCCTTGACTAAAAGAAAAGAAACGACAAAAATAACTGGCTATTAAACAAATTCTCAGAATACAGCTCTGGTAAATCAAAACCCATAATATTACACAACATAAATTTTAAATTAAGGAGACAAAATGTATTGCAGGTTTTCTTCCTATTGGCTCTTACTTGTTTTTTTTTTAGGCTGTCAAGATACAGTAAAAATAGTCTGAGCTTTAAAATGTTATTGTGCTAAAGAAGGGAGTTAACTTCAAAGATAAAACGATTCAATGTATATATCTTCAGATATTCATGATGCACGGCTGGGGCCATAGATGTTGCATGCACTAAACATAGGGTGGTCTCCTCTTTCTCATTATTCCATCCCGAGCACCATCAAATAGCAATAAATTTAATAGCAATAAATTGATGAGAATTTAATTTAATTTAATATTTTTTTTCTTTAGGCTCTCAAGATACCCTTAAAATAATTTGAGCATTGAATTTTCAATGTTAGAAAGAAGGGATTTAAGTTTAAACAAAAAACAATGAAATATATATCTTCAAACATTTATTACATCCCAATCAATATATATCATCAGATATATCAATTTTAATATGGGTTTTAATTTCAAAAGAAAAATTTTAAATATACTTGCACAAAGCACAGTTCCTTGTGCTTTGATGCACGTTTGGGCCCTTAGATAATGCATACACTAAACACAGCGGGGTCTCTTCTCTTCTCAAATTTCTATCTCGAAGTGCCATAAAATAACAATAAATTTAATACGACCCTTCACCATCCTGCACCCCTTGAAGTATGAAACGACAAAACAATAAATGATAATAATAACAAAAATATTCTAAGCACATTAATAAAGTAAATATATAAAAAATATTAATATTTAATCCTTTGGATACTTTTGTAAATCTAGATATTACCCTATAAATTTAAAGGAGTAAGTTTCAAATTTGTAAAAAAACTAAAATTTCTTTTGACTTACCTGAGCTGAATGAATGTTCAAGGTGAGCCAACTCCAAATCTACAACACAAAACTAAGGGAGAAAGGACCTTTTGGATAAATCCTGCTCAAGTCAGTTTTCTAAGATAAACAATATTGTTGCTGGAAACAAGCTTTTTAGAATAAAGATAAACATTTTCACGCAAAACTTGTTCCTAATTGGTTCGAAAATTGTGTTCATTTCGTGAAAAAGCTGCTAACAAACTATCGCTAGTTATTAGAAACAATTTTATAGTGAACTGGGAACCAAAAGATTTTGGCAAAACAGAAGTTTAAAGATAAACATTTCCACGCAAAACTTGTCTCTAATTGGTTTGACAATTGCTTTGGTATTGTGAGATAGCTACTGACATATTACCGTTGACATATGACGTTACTAAAAAAAGTTTATAGTGAACTGGGAAATCTCATTTTCCGTAGATTTTGGCAAAACAGAAGTTGAATTTCTAACAGTTTAGTGTTAAATTTTTTACTATTTTAGTTCTATTTCAGCTAAGGAACATAATTTCTTTGGAAACACTAATTTTTCAGAGCTAAATTGTATATTGTCCCATATCACCTAAGCTGATTAGAAGAAGTTGGCATTCCGAAGCGAGGGCTTATAGTTTCCAAATCAACCTGGCAAATTCTATGAAATAAATATTTCTTTTTCTGGACTCTTTCCTTGGCCAAACAAAAGCACGTAAAGCTAATGGCAAAACTACTTTCCTTGTTTTTACTTAAAATATTCGGTTTTTATCTATTAGTGAAAGAAACCACGTGGATTTGCAAGATTTATTCCTTTGGTCTATTCTGTTTGTATTGTCCCTGTTTTTTCTATTGGGCCAAAAAACATTATATCTTATACGTCACCAATGCTTTAAGATTGTTAAAGTATACAGTTAATATCACGTTCATTGCATCAACTGTAATTTTTGCTTTGTTTGTAATCCGAAGATGCAATGATGCTTGGGGTAGAATTTTAAGTAAGAGCAGAAAGATAAGGGTATATGATATAGCTGGTAATGTGATTCTTACAATCTTCTCATCAGTCAACATCTACTTAACCTATTCAGAGAGACATTCTCTTTTACACATGATACTTGAAACGGTTATAATGCTTTTCATACATTTATACTACTTAGTATCACTTATGTATGTTCTAATTTGTAAAGAGCTGACTGACAAAACAAAAAAACAAGTTTGGTTACTTCAGACGTCACAGATAGTTTTAAAGAAAGCGGTTTATTGTCACAGACAAATTGTCCAGGACGTGAATTTAGCTGTAAAAAGTAACGAGTTTTTCATATTCCTTCAAGTGGCAAATACAACACAATATTTCATATTCTTTGTGCGCTATGTTACCAAGTTGCAGCTGGACTGGTCCGGTACCATGGATATTAGGCAAATTGTTGTCATTCTAAATTCTTTTATCATACCTACATTCATGTTATGGATAATGGCAAGTAGCTCTGAATGCTTGGGTGACATATTAGCTAAACATGAACAATTAATTTTAGGTAGTTGCTCCACTATTGGAGACTTAACATCATGTATAGCTCTTACTAAAAAGTGTTCCTATTTCAATATTTGTGGACTTTTCTCTTTGAACAGAAAATTATTACTAAACATTTTTGTAACTGTGATATCTTATAGCATTATTCTCTATCAGCTTGAAATGCCTTTACAGTCCTGTTAAAATTTGGATGGTTATAATTTGAAACTGGTTCTTGGCTTGAACATTCCCCCAACTATCAAATACTTTCAAGAAAACAATATTTGATTCGTTAGATGGGATAGCATTGCATCTAGAATCCCCTCATATTCCCATTGCGAGAGGCCATGTGTTGCCTAAATCTCCACAGCATTTAGTATAAAGTGCCGAAACCCGATAAAACTAAATTCGGTGCTTCGGTACCCGGGTCGGGCCTATTGGATTCTAAAGTTAGCGCAGTAGCTTGCTAATTTCGATAGCCAAGGAATATTAAGCTTTCTAAAATTGGCAGCCCTGTTTATTTATTCAGCGCCAAAATAATCATACAAGTGTTTTAAAGGACATAGTAGTGTATACAAGCACGGATGGGGGAGTCCTGTGGTAGCGCAGTGGGTTTGACCTTAGCTTGGTAATACGGGACCCAGACATCGAATAATACTGCAGCAATGCATAGCAGGGCCGACGCAGGGACCTTAGTAGTCAAAAAGCGTCGTTGATCTGATACAGTACAGCACGGAAGGGGGTCATTACTTTCATAAACCGCTTTGCTTGCAAGTCAGAACTGTAAATGGGAGAAACAGGACCCACATTTTTTTACTTAAATTTGACTCACAATGTTTCAGTTGACTTACAATTACGCTCCCTATATTTCGGAAACTATAATTTTTTTTCAGGTCCGTCGTTTTATAAAAGCATTTTTTGCATCCTCATAAAATGAAAAACCAAAACTTCCTTGCTCCAACTATATTCCGCACTTACATCTATATTGCGTCGATTAACAGACCTTTATCTTCAGCAAACCGCATTCAGAGCCATAGTTAAACCTTACTTTCTACCAAAGTCGCAAGGAAAGTTTACTCTCTACGTCATTCGCTGTTTAGAAAGCAGGTAGTTGCACTTTGACTTAGTTAAGTCACGTCTCCTTAGCAGTAAACACACCTGGAGTCTAGCTAAGAGTTTGTTTTGCCATGACTAGACATAATGAAACATGATTTGCCCAATAGCCATGTAAGTTGCAACAAATTGATTTGTTGGAACTTACAACCCCCTTTGTAATAATTGGGCAAACTTAAGCTTTGAGCTTGTTAAGAAAAGTTTTATTTTACCAAATAACAAGTCCATACTGAAACAGCAAACGGTTGCGTGAAGAATTATTAAATGTTTTATTTAGTATACAGATTTTCTCTTCTAAATCAACCCCATCCCTATCCTCCATATTTTTTCTTTTTTTTCAACTTCATTTTCATTAAATTAGCTCTAACTCTTAGCACATTTGTGCCAAAGAGTGAGGCACACCCCTTCTACAATATATTCACCTTTCATTTTTTTTCAATTGATGATAACTTGATTTTTGCCCAAGAAAGGGCAAAGTGTCCCGCGTTACACACTTCCCTATTGAATTGGGTACCTTTAGAACCTGGGCTTATGCATAAAACTTTTAAGCAAAGCAGAGAAAAACTTACCCTCCTCCCCGCGGGGCATACCTCTTCCATAATCTATTCAGCTTTCATTTATTTGTCATTTTCTTTCTAATTTTGAATTTGAATACAATCTCAAAAAGGGTGCTGTTTTTTTTGGGTGATTATTATGTAAATTCTCTCTGAAGATACTTTTATTTTTTAATTCTATTGTATATTTAGCCCCATGCACGAGACAAAACCTCAGATATAGCGTTTTAGCTAAAAAGTACTTTTTTATTTTTCACCAAGAATTGTATTCTTTCGGTTGAAAATTAAATACACCATTTGTTTTTCTATGATCCCTGTAAGAATTGCAGTAACTTCTTTTTACCATGTAAATTATTATTTTCTTTGTTTATATGTCCGTATTGAAATTATTTAACTAAATATTTAATCATATGCTGTATGTTATTATATGTCTAATTATAAGTTACATGTATGTTAATTATATATATAATTATATGCTAAACTTTTTTTTTATTACATGTATTTATTTCTTTACTTAGCACTTTCACTTCTTTTTAACAGGTAAATTATTATTTTCTTTATCTTATTTAATTATATGTTCAAATACAAAATCAATATGACATTCCTGCATGGAAAAATCCATACGAAGATTATATCTTTTCCAATATATTTTATGTAATACCATAAATTTTCAAATTTTCTTTCATCTTTGCTTATTCCTGTGACTGGCAAGAAAATATTGCCATCTACTAGTTATGGATTCATGTAATTACGGATGCCAAAATACAGCTGTATACCTGAATAAGTCTAGCAGGGCCTGACTGCTTTCCCCCGAATTATTAAGTAAAACCTTTGTACTTCATAGTTTTTTCGTGCTTTTACCCTTTTCTCTTCTTTTTGAATTTTAATAGCAAAAAAGGACCTTTCATGTCAAGAATTCTGATTTCTAAGAAAATACAGATATTAAATATCAAATTTATTGAATTAAGGCATTTCTACTTCATATTTTTTTTTTACATTAATGACTCTTGTTTTTTGAATTTCAATAGCAAAAACCAATTTTCATGTCAAAATTCAGCCTTTTTAAAAATTTTGTGGTTTAAATATCACATATTTTTCAAGTACAGCCATTTTAGTTCATATTTTTTTCATTTTTAACAATTTACGAATCTAATTTTTTTTTCTATAGGAAAACCCCTCTCAAGTCAAAGTTTCAGCATTTAAACATAATATTTATTCGAATAATGTCTTTCTAATTTATGATTTATTTCACCCCTTTAAAAATTTACGCTTCGTACCTCTACAATGTCTATAATTTTTATGTCAAAAATTTTAGATTTATGAAATTTTAAGCATTTCAATATCACATTTCTGTGATATTGAATAATAATAATTTATGATAATATATATATATAATAATAATAATTTATTTTTAGCCCACATCATAACAAGTTATGGCACTTGTGGAGTAACAAAAAGAAAAAAAAGAAATACACTACAAGTAAAATACACTACAAATAGAAAAATACACTACAAATAATGCCTTTCTAATTCATATTTTGTGTCTTTCCTTGACTGTTTTTCTTCTTTTCCAATGTTAATCTAGTGGCAAATACATTTTCATGTCAAAAATTAAAGATTGCTAAAACATATCAACTTCAGATTTGTGTTTAAATGTTTGAAGGATTTAATTACCACATTTATCCTAATAAAGCTTTCTTACGTCAGCTATTTGTTCATTTTTTTTTTAGCAATTTTCGTTTTTTAATCTAAAAAGTAAAAAAAAAATATTTTTGAGTTAGAAGTTCCATTTTTAACAGTTTTGCATTTAGATATCATATTTCTGAAAACAACACCTTCCTAGTTAATATTTATTATTCTTTTTTTATCAATCTTCAATTGTTATTCTGCAAATTTCATTAGTATGAAGACATTTCATGTCAAAAATTTCAGATTTTTAGTAACTTTTAGCATTTCAATACCTAATTTCTCCAGCTTCAGCCTTTCTATTTCCTATTTTTAGTTTACTTTCAAAAATTTACGGCTCTTACCTAGTTTTAGCAGCAAACATCTTTCATGTAAGCAATTCCAAATTGGTAAAGAACTTTTAATTTTCAATATCACACTTCATCAAGATGTGTGTTTTAACTTTATAATTCTTTTATTTTTTAACAAATGTCTTTTCCTTTCAATTTGTGTTAAAAAGTAAACCCTCTTATTCTTAAAAATTCTGGATTTAAAAATAAATTAAGGATCTAAATACAGCTTTTTTCAAGTAGAGCCTTCCTACTTCATATTTTCTTTTCATTTTTTGACAATTTTTTAAAATTTCTGTACTACTAGGAATCCGAATGTAACATTTTATAGTACATGGAGAAGTATTGGAACGCCACAAGGTATTGAACGTATTTAATATTCATTTAGCGTTTAATATACTATACGGATAATCAAGATTTAATTCTATTCAGAAAAACAAAATAGAAAAAGTAAAATTCTTCCTGTAATAAATAAAATTGAATAAGTAAAATTTGGATTCTGTAATTTTGATTTTCATTTCAATGCTATAATAACTGTAAAAGAGAATATTAGTAATATAATTCGCTCTCAGTAAAGCGCCAATGACGCAGTAGACCTTAGATTTTTACAGTTAATTCCAGCTCCTATGTGCAACTATTTTGAGACTAGAATTGCTAACTAACTGAGCAAGCAACTCTTTTATGACCATGACCTTGAGGTAGAGGGGGGGGGGCTGCTCATGAGGCAATTCAGATGAGACTGGTTTCAAATCAGTCTAAAACCGTATGAGCCTCCAGCCGTAGTCACAGTTGCGTTGCAGAGTGTTATCCCATACATTCTCGGTAGCTGCTGCGTTGATATTGTCCAGTTAATTTGAATCTCAACATTTAAGACCAGAAATTAAACGTGGAATTCGGAGGTGAAGTGTAGAAGCATGAAAATCTGTACAGCTGTAAACTTCCAGCGTCCTCAAGGAAAGTATCAATGAATGAATGAATATTCTTTAATACCTATATATAAACAAAAAAAGAAAACAATGGACTGCAATAAAAGAAAGGAAAACAAACATGACATAAAGATATAATAAACTAGCTGTTGGGGGCACTTCACCCCCACCCCAAGCACCCCCCGCGCGCGTAAGTCATTACGCGCCATATTAGTTACGCGCCATTGTAGTTGTGTCCCTGTGTCCCACCTGTGAATATAGATAGATGTATATAAATATATGTTTCTAACTACGTAAAACTTGCGAATATTCAACATTCTTCGCTGTCCCGTTGTCTGTGCATATAAATAGATTGTCAGGTTTACCGACGATTGAACATACAACATATAATTATCCATGGGAAAAACAATCCGTATTCACATCTATACCTCATTATATTGCTAATCAAACATTCCCTGTGTCTCCGTCGTCATTTATATATCCCCCCTGTGCCCCGGCGTTCCCGTTGTATTTTTGTCCCTGCGTCCCGGTCGTCATTTATATTCCCTGTGTCCTGGTCGTCATTTGTGTCCCGGTGTCCCAGTCTGTAATTTCTCTTTGACTGTCCCGGTCGTCATTTATATTCCGTGTCCCGGTCGTCATTTGTGTCCCGGTTCTCCATGGGAAAAACAATCCGTATTCAGATCTATACGTCATTATTTTAATGATTGCCCTTGAGCTTTGTTGATGGTGACTGCTAATTGAACATTCCCTGTGTCCCGGTCGTCATTTATATATCTCCCCTGTGCCCCCTGGCGTTCCCGTTGTAGTTGTGTCCTTGTGTCCCGGTCGTCATTTATATTCCCTGTGTCCCAGTCGTTATTTGCGTCCCGGTGTCCCAGTCTGTAATTTCTCTTTGAGTGTCCCGGTCGTAATTTATATTCCCTGTGTCCCGATCGTCATTTGTTGTCCCGGTGTCCTGGTCTGTAATTTCGTCAGTTGACAAACATGACGTGGGTCGACAAACAACTTCATGACGGCATGATGCTCAATCCATTTAATGACGTCAGTCGACAAACATGCATGACGTCAGTCAACACCCAACACACAAACAACTTATCTATCTATATATATAAAAATAAGTTGTCTGTCTGTGTGTCTGTCTGTCTGTCAGGTGACGTCATGTTTCTGTGTCGACTGACGTCATGAAGTTAGTTGTCGTCATTTTTGCTATGACGGTGACGTCATTAATGGTATTTAAGACATGCATTCACGAAAAAATGTTTAATTGTAAAATGACTGAAGAACCTACAATGGCAACAGCCGAGGAAGCTGCTCAAAGAGTCTATGCCAAAAAACTTGTTGCTGATAGAGAAAGTAAGAAAAAGAAAGCGTACCGAGGAATCACAAGAACAGCAAGAAAACAGGCTTGCAGCTGATAGAGAAAGTAAGAAAAGAAAGCGTGCCGAGGAATCACAAGAACAGCAAGAAAACAGGCTTGCGGCTAAAGAACGCAAAACCGCGCAGTTAGATGAAAATCCACCTGGAAAGCAAGAGTCAAAACATATCAAAACTGAAAATGATAGCGATGATGATTGGGTTTGGGATTTTGACTTGGATAAGGTCATCAATGCCTACCAGATTTAAGTTAAAAAACAAAGGTTCGGCGATATGTACTTCATAGTGACGCTGAAAAATAAAGAAGAAAAAAACTGAAAAAATGTAAAAAACTAAAAAAAAACTAAAAAGAAAAAACACTCAAAGATAAATTACAGACCGGGACACAAATGACGACCGACACAGAGGGAATATAAATGACAACCAGGAACCTCAAAGAAAAATTACAGACTGCGACACCCGGACACAAATCCCGACCGGGAATATAAATGACGACCGGGACGCAGGGACACAACTACAACGGGGACGCCGGGGGCACAGGCGGGATATATAATTGACGACTGAGACACAGGGATTGTTTGAATAGAAATTACAGACCGGGACACCGGGACACAAATGACGACCGGGACACTGGGACACAGGGAATATAAATGACGACCGGGACACTCAAAGAGAAAACACAAACTGGGACACCAGGACACAAATGACGACCGGAACACAGGGAATATAAATGCTATTTATATGCACAGACAATGGGACAGCGAAGAATTTTGTATATTCGCATGTTTTACGTAGTTAAAAATATATATTTATATCTTTCTCTATTCACAGGTGGGACACAGGGACACAGCTACAATGGCGCGTAACTAATATGGCACGTAACGACTTACGCGCGCGGGGGGGGCTTGGGGGGGGGGGGCGCGAAGCGCCACCCCAACAGCTAGTTTTTATATATATAGATAGTAATAATACTAAGTTTAATATACTGCGCATTTCCACAGGTGAGAAGAGGACTGGTTGCTCGGTTTTTGAGATTGTTCATCCCCGGCCTAAACTGGTTCCACCAGACCAAAAAGGTTAACGCTGCACCTATTCTTGAACCAACAAGCGGCCTGAAGCAAAAACTTTGCGTGCTTAAAATAGAACTTTCGCAACACTCGCCAATCAGATTCAGTAAAAATGTCCCAAAATGGGGTCACATATAGAATATGCGGGAGAGCCACACTATTATATATTCAAGAAAGGGCTTTCTGTTCTAGATTAAGCGGAGATGTAACTACACTCGCATAAGCAATTCTAAGTTTGCGTTCAGCATTCCGAAGCTAAAGACTTCATGTATTCTTAATTGAAGACCCAATCGGGAGATGTAAATATGTTAGCGCAGTGGTGGGTGCCACCTGACTTTCACCTAGACAGACGCTATTGGGCATATAACTAACAAGTAAATTAAAATAGAAGACTCAGGACCTCACATTATTCATACTTATTCCTATTTGTAGGTATCTATCAGATATGTTATCAAAATTCCGTTGAAGACTAGCTATTGACCGGCGCGGATTAAATAGATCGCCCGCATAACAAAGCACTGATATTTGCATACCTTTTGCATTTTTTCATTTTTAACAGTTTACGAATCTAATTTTTTTTCTATAGTAAAACCCCTTTTAAGCCAAAGTTACAGTATTTAAATATCATTTTTTATTCGAGTTATGTCTTTCTAATTTGCGATTTATTTCACCCCTTAAAAAATTTGCAGTTATACCTCAATGATTTCAATAGTTTTTACGTCAAAAATTCAAATGTCGAAAATGTAATTTCAATAATTTTCATGCCATAAATTTTAGATTTCTGAAAATCTTTAGCATTTCAATATCACATATCTTTACATAATACCTTTCTAATTCATATTTTTTTCCTTCCTTGACTGTTTTTCTTTTTTTTTCTAATTTTGTTCCAATGGCAAATACATTTTATGTCAAAAATTAAAGATTGCTGAAAACCATCAATTTCAGATTTTGTTTAAATGTTTGAAGGTAAGTATAACATTTATTCGAATAATGCATTCTTACTTCAACAATTTGTTCATTTTTAAACAGTTTTCGTTTTTTCCTATAAAAGTAAACAAAACATTTTTAAATAATTTTTAACAATTTGTAACAGTTTTGCCATTTAGATATTATATTTCTGAAGATGAGATCTTTCTAGTTAATATGTATTGTTATTTTTATCAATCTTCAATTATCATTTTGCAAATTTCAATAGTGTAAAAACATTTCATGTCAAAAATTTCAGATTTTTAGTGACTTTCAGCATTAAATACTTAATTTCTTCAAATTCAGCCTTTCTATTTCATATTTTTCATTTACTTTCAAAAATTTACGATTCTTACCTAATTTCAGCAGCAAACCTCTTTCATGTAAGCAATTCCAAATTGATAAAGAATATCAAATTTTCGATATCACACTTCATCAAGATGTGTCTTTTAACTTAATAATTCTCTTATTTTTCTTAACAAATGCCTTTTCTTTACAATTTTGTTAAAAAGTAAACCCTCCTGTTCCAAAAAATTTTTGATTTAAAAATAAATTAAGGATCTAAATACAGCTTTTTTCAAGTAAAGCCTTCCTACTTTATAATTTTTTCATTTTTTTTTATAATTTTATTTAATTTTTGTACCACTAGCCATCTGAATTTAATATTTTATAGTACAAGGAGAAGTACTGAAATGCCATAACGTACTGAACGCATTTAATATGCATTTAGCGTTTTAATATACTATAAGGAGGTTCAAGTTTTAATTACATTCAAAAAAATAAAATTGAAAAAGTAAAATTCTTTTTGTAACAAATAATATTGAATAAGTAAAATTTGAATTGTGTAATTTTGATTTTCATTTTAATGCTATAATAACTCGAAAAAAGCATATCTATATATATAATTAATAATATAATCCACTCTCAGTAGAGCGCCAATGACGCAGTAGGCTTTAGATTTTTACAGTTAAGTCCATCACTCACGGGGCAACTGTTTTGAGACTAGAATTGCTAACCAACTGAGCTCCCAACTCTTTTGTGACCATGGCCTTGAAGTAGAGTGGGGATTGCTCACGAAGCAATCCAGATGAGACTGGTTACAAATCAGACTAAAAACGGTTCCGTATGAGCCTCCAGCCGTAGTCGCAGTTGCGTTGTAGAGTGTTGTCCCACACATTTTTGGGAGCTACTGCGTTGATATTGTAGAATTAATTTAAATCTCAACATGTAAGACCAGAAATTAAACGTGGAATTCGGAGGTGAAGTGGAGAAGCATCAAAACCTGTTTAACTATCAACTTTTAGCTCAAGCTCAAGGAAAGAATGAATGAATGTTCTTTAATAACCATCTATAAACAAAAAAAAGAAGAAAGCAAACGATGGAGTGCAATAAAAGAAATGAAAACAAACATGACATAAAGATATAAAAAATACGAATAATACCAAGCCTAATATAGTGCGCCCATATACGGGTGAGAACAGGACTGGTTACTCGGTTTCTGAAATTAATCATCCCCGGACTCAACTGGTTCCACCAGACCAAAACAGTTAACGCTGTACCTATTCTTGAACCAACAAGTGCCCTGAAGCAAAAACTTTGAGTGTCCAAAATAAAGCTTTCACAACACTCTCCTATCAGATTCTGTAGAAATGTCACAAAATGGGGTCACATATAGAATACGCGGGAGAGCCACACTATTATATATTAGAGAAATGGCTTTCTGTTCCAGGTGAAGCAGAGAAGTAACCACACTCGCATAAGCAATTCTAAGTTCGTGTTCAGCATTCCGAAGCAAGCGGTTTCATGTATTCTTAATCGAAGACCCAATCGGGAGACATAAATATGTTAGTGCAGTAGTGGGTGCCAACTCACTATCACCTAGACAGACACTATCGGGCACAAAACTAACGAGTAAATTCAAATAGAGGACTCGGGACTTCTCATCATTCATACTTAGTCCTATTTGTAGATATCTATCAGATAGGTGAACACTTATCAAAACTTCGTTGAAGACTAGTTATTGACCGGCACGGATTTAACAGATCGTCCGCATTACAAAGAACTGATATATCCGTACCTTTAGAAATGCAGCTAATAGGTTGGCCACTCTGCGCAGGGAGAGACACTTTCTTATAGAAAATTAAATAAAAAAACAAGTTTTTTCAACTGAAAGTAAGGAGCGACATTAAAACTTAAAACAGAAATTACTTCGTATATGAAAGGGGCTTCTTCCTCATCAACGCCCCGCTCTTTACGCTAAAGTTTGACTCTTTCTCTCAGCTCTTCTTTTTAAAACAGTAAAAAACTTTAGCGTAAAGAGCGGGGCGTTGATGAGGAAGCAGCCCCTTTTATATACGAATTAATTTCTGTTCGTTTTAAGTTTTAATGACGCTCCTTACTTTCAGTTGAAAAAACTTGTTTTTTTTTATTTAATTTCTGAACGTTTTTGAATCAATGCATGTTTTGATTTTGGCTCTCCGCAGAGAAATAATTAAAACGAAATTTGCATATTTTTTTTTGGCTAAATGGCTTTCTCATAATTTTGATCGAATGATTTTGAGAAAAAAAGAGCGGGGGAGGAAGCCTAGTTGCCCTACAATTTTTTCGTTAATTAAAAAGGCAACTAGAACTTTTAATTTTTTACGAATCTTTTTATTAGTAAAAGATATACGTAACTTATAAACTAGCTTACGTAAAGAATTTTTTATTCTCATGTTTTTACTACACATATGAGAGGGTTCGCCCCCTCGTCAGTACCTCTCTCTTTACACTAAATCTGAAATTTTGTTCCAATTCATTAAGAATGACCCCAGAATCACAAAAGCCGTAGAATAAATAGTTGACATTACTAAAAATACTTTAGCGTAAAGAGCGAGGTATTAGGAAGAGGTAAGCCCCTCATATGGGTAATAATTTCTGTTCGTTTTAAGTTTTAATGCTGCTCCTTACTTCCAGCTGAAAAAAAAACTTTTTCATATTTATTTTTTCATTGTTTTTTTTTAAATAATTCTAGTAAATACTACGCTCCCTTCATGGAAATTTTCTTCCCCCATGACAAATTCCTCGAAGGAAAGTTCCCCAGTATATCCCCCTCTTCTCAACCCCTCCTCCCAACCAAAAACTCCTCCAAAATACAACATCTGTACACTTCCCAATTACCATTACTATGCACTGGTCAAAGTTTGTAACTTGTAGCCCCTCCCTCGTGGACTTTGGAGGAGTAACTCGTCTCCAAAGACATAGTTATAAGGTTTTTCGACTACGCTGAATAAAATGGCTATCTCAGAATTTTGATCCGTTGAAATTGGGAAAATAATTAGCGTGGGAGGGGGCCTAGGTGCCCTCAAATTTTTTTGATCACTTAAAAAGGGCGCTAGAACTTTTGATTTCCGTTAGAGTGAGCCCTCTCGCAACAATCTAGGGCAACTGGGTCAATACAATCACCCCTGAAAAAAAAAAAAAAAAATAAACACGCATCCGTGATCTGCCTTCTGGCAAAAAATACAAAATTCCACATTTTTGTAGATAGGAGCTTGAAACTTCTACAATAGGATTCTCTGAAACGCTGAATCTGATGGTCTAATTTTCGTTAAGATTCTATGACTTTTAGGGGGTGTTTCCCCCTATTTTCTAAATAACACAAAATTTCTCAGGCTCGTACCTTTTGGTGCGTAAGACTAAACTTGATGAAACTTATATATTTAAAATCAGCATTAAAATGCGAATCTTTTGATGTAGATATTGGTATCAAAATTCCATTTTTAGAGTTTTGGTTTCTAGTGAGCCGGGTCGCTCCTTACTACAGTTCGTTACCACGAACTGTTTGATCGGTGATACAAAGAACTGATATATCCATACCTTTAGAAATGCAGCTAATAGGTAGGCCACTCCGCGCAGGGAGAGACGCGTTCTTGTAGAAAATGGGTGACGTGAGCTCCTTGATTTATTCAGATGAATACAGGGAGCTCACTATCCGAAAGTACATTTCCCAGCTTCAAACGAACTTTTAGATGATTATGTATTTATAATATAATGGGAAAATTACATCAAGACTAACACCACGATTATACAACTCCAACATATTCTGTGAGTGGATAAGGGAACCAAAAGCATTGATAATATTTTATGCTCCGAGAACCAGAGTGCTTCCAGATGCTTCTGTATCTCAGAGTATATTACAGAGACTTTTAAGGGCACGGAAAAAAATTGACAAACATTGGCCCTGTTTCAAAATTATGAGATTGTCAATTGACACAAAAAACTATACCCGTATTTAGCTTCCTGTTTTAGAGGCAGTAATTTCGCACGGTGGGGCATTTGTTTCTAAAGGTGTAGGTATTTCTACAAGTTAAACGGTTAACATTGACATTTATTTCAACCAAAAAGAGTGTTCTACCTCAAAGTGGCGTTTTCAGCCATTTTGTGATACAAAACAACAGTTCTACCCAACAAAACGTCAAAAAAGCTTTTGTGTGAAAATTCTGAGATAGTCAATCGATTTAGTATTATCAAAAATGTAAGATACACATAAATTGAGCCTCAAGTTTCAGAAGCAGTAATGTCGTAAGGTAGCGCATTCGTTCTTAAAGCTGCGGGTAGTCCTACAAAATAAATAGCTAACATAGACATTTATTTTAGATATAAAGATTGTCTCACAGCAAAAGCGGCGTTTTCAGCCATTCGATGGCGCATTCGTTTTTAAGACGTGGAGGTAGTCCTATAAAATAAACAGCTAACATAGACATTTATTTTCGGCAAAAAAATCGGCCCATAGCAAATCTGCGTTTTCAGCCATTTTCATGGTGCAAAACAACAATTCTAGCCAAAAAAAGACCAAGAAACTATTGTGTGGAATTTCTGAGACATTTTATTTATTTAGAATTATTGAAAATCTATAAGAATATCGAGCTTCGAATTTTAGAGGCAGTAATGCCGTAATGTGGCGCATTCATTTTCAAAAGGTGCAGGCAGTCTTAAAAAATAAACGCTGACAAAGACATTGATTTTAACAAAAAAGAGTGTCCCACAACAACAATTATAGCCAAAAGAAGGCCAAAATGCGATTGTTTGTAAACTGTGAGATATTTAATTGATTTAAAATTATCAAAAATCTATACCCTATTGAGCCTTGAGTTTCATAAGCTCTTATGCCGTAAGTTAGCGTATTCGTTTCTAAGGGTGCAGGTAGTCCTACCAAATAAT
This sequence comes from Artemia franciscana, assembly GCF_032884065.1. Lineage (NCBI taxonomy): Eukaryota > Metazoa > Arthropoda > Branchiopoda > Anostraca > Artemiidae > Artemia > Artemia franciscana. The sequence goes on along the minus strand of NW_027062647.1, from coordinate 31,162 downwards.
GGTTAACGTAGATATTTATTTTAGTCAGGAAAGACTGTTCCATAGAAAAGTGACGTTATAAGCCATTTAGTGGTGCAAACAGGAATTCTAGCCAAAAGAAGGCTAAAATGCTATTGTGTGATAATTCTGAGATGGTCAGTTTATTTAGACGTATCGAAAGTTTATACGCATGTTGAACCTCTAGTTTCAGAAGCAGTAATTCCGTACGGTAACGCATTTGTTCCTAAAGGTGCAGGTAGTCCTAAAAAATAACGGTTAACATAGACATTTATTTTAGCCAAAAAGACTGTCCCACAGCAAAGTGGTTTTTTCAGCCATTTTGTGTGCAAAACCAATATTCTGGCCAAAAAAGCTAAAAAACTATTGTGTGAAAATTCTCAGACAGTTAATGAGTTTAGAAATATTGAAACACTATACGCATATTGAGCATCGACTTCCAGAAGCAGTAATGCCATACATTAGCGCATTCGTTTCTAAAGGTGCAGGTAGTCTAACTGGATAACGATGAAAACACGTTTATTTTAGCCAAAAACACTATCTCACAGCAAAGCGGTGATTAGAGCCATATTGTGGTGCAAAACAATAATTCTAGCCAAAAGAAGTTCAAAAAAGCTGTTCTGCGAAGATTGATCCTCAAGTTGCAGGGGCAGTAATGCCGTACGATGGAGCATTTGTTTTAAAAGGTGTAGGTAGTCATAAAAATAAACGGCTTACAAAGACATTTATTCTAGCAATAAAGACTGTCCCATAGCAAAGCCAAGTTGTCAGCCATTTCTGGTGCAAAACAAGAATTCTAGGCAAAAAATGTCCAAAATGCTATTTTGTGAAAATTCTGAGATAGTCAATCGATTTGGAATTATCAAAAGAGTATATGTATTTGGAGCCTCAAGTTTCAGAAGCAGTAACTCCTTATGATAGCACATTTGTTTCTAAAGGTGCAGGTAGTCCTAAAAAATAACAGTTAACATTGACATTTATTTTAGTCAAAAAGACTGTCCCACAGCAAAGTGGCGTTTTCAGATATTTTGTGGTGTAAAAAACGATTCTAGCCAAAAGAAAGCTAAAATTCTATTCTCTGAAAATTCTGAGATAGTTAATTGATTTGGAATTATTGAAAAACTATACACATATTAAGCCTCGAGTTTCAGAAGCAGTAATGCCAAACAGCAGCGTATTCATGTCTAAAGTTGTACGTAGTCTAACTGGATAACGGTATAAAATAGACATTTATTTTAGCGAAAAAGACTATGTTACAGAAAAGCGCAATTTAAAGCTATTCTGTGGTGCAAAACAACAATTGTAGCCAAAAGCTCCAAAATGCTATTGTGTCAAAACTCTAGGATATTAAATTGATTTAAGATTATCGAAAATCCATACGCACATTGAGCTTCTAGTTTCAGATTCAGTAATGCCACACGGTAGTGTATTCGTTTTTAAATTTGCAGGTAGTTCTTTTAAATAATGGTTAACATAAAAATTTATTTTAGTCAAAATTACTGTCCCACAGCACACATACATCTGTGATCTTTCTTCTTGTAAAAAATGCTAGATTCTTTATTTTCGTTTATAGGAGCTTTGTAAAACGTGATACAAAGCGTAAATCCAACTTTACATCTAATAACAACCTACCCCTTTGAAATTGCTTGCTAGCTCACGCTAGCTACATATTGTTGCAATTACGTGAAATATGGATAGTCTTGACTAGTATTTTCATTAAAACTTCTCAGGAATAACAGGATTCAAAATTGTATCTCTTTTTTTGCGCAGAAGCGTCTAACAGAGCAATAGAAATGATACATTTTTATTAAGACCTCTCAGAAATACCTTTTAATAAGGCTTGAATTTATCTATCGTAACAAACCTCCCTCTGCAATTGATTGATCGGGCTCCCACGCTTCTTTAAATCATGATTCCCTTTGCTTTATTTTATCTTTTATAAGGTATTTTCAAGTTTTGTTTTTTCTTTTGTTGTGTTTCAACCGTTTTAATGCTCGTAATTATAATTTATTCAATAACATTTGTATGTACAAAAGCCTTCATTCATTATATTACGTATTCCAGGATAAAATTTGAAAACGTAATAATTTACGTAATGAAATACCGAAAGCCATTGCTATGTAACTTAACCTGTCTAGGTCACGTTGGAAAGTTAGTAATGCCATAACATGTGAGTGTATCTAACAGAGCAAAACTTAATAGCACTGGGAAGCTTGTACTCTCGTGTGGAAAGGGTTGGAAACATGTGTACCATTTAATGGTTCTAGTATGTGGGAACAGGGGATTCTCCTTGCTTGCAATAGGTTATCATGTAGAAAGAATTCCTCGAATCAATATATTGTGAATAGTTTTCTGGTTCAGATGGTTAAGGCTTATGTCTAGTCATTTGGGAAATCTCTGGTCTTATATTTGAATCCTAAAGTGCAAAAAATCTATGGAATATAAAGGTCCCCTGAGAAAAAGCCACCTTGAAAGAAAATGAAAAAATTGTAACACACGTGTGTGCACCGTCATTACGAAATACCCCAGTGTGCGCTGTCATTAAGTCGTTCCCAATAAATCCACCAAGTCATATAAGACTACTTCCTCTCAATAAATCTATCAAGTCACGAAAGATGTCTTCAGATGTGTACCGTCATGACGTAACATCCCAAGTATGGGTCCTTCTCATTTAAAAGCGGGGATTCCCCATGGGCCCCCTGAAGTCTAGCATGTTGTGTGAGATTGCATCATCCTTAACACAAGTAAACTTTCCCCTATTAAATAAAATCCAAAGCAACCTTGAAACGTCTTGTCGGTGAAGTTTGTTACCAGGACCCCCCCCCACAGAATTAGATGCTAGGGCCTCGTTGGAATTGCTTGCTAGGACCCCACTGGAATTCATTGCTAGGGATCCCATTGGAAGTGACTGCTAGGGCCTTCCCCGATTGGAATTGGTTGCATGGCCGACGTTGGAATTGACTAATAGGCCCCCCCCTGAATGAATTGGTTGCTAGGACCCCCGTCGGAATTTATTGCTAAGGTGCTAGCTAGGTGGAATTGGATGCTTGGGGCCCGGTGAAAGTGCTCAAAAGGGTCTGGCGTCTTTAAGGCTCCCCCGCTAACGGTCCCTGAAGGTTTTCCCTGACTCTTCTCGGATTCTTAAGGTCATTCCTGGCCCTCGTAGGTTCTTAAAAAAAGACATTCTCTATTAGGTTAAACCCGAAACCCATTGTTTAACAATCAAGGAAATCCTGATTTGGTGGGACCTGAAGGTATTTAAACACTCAAGGAAACTATTAGGTTGCACCCGATGTAAACATTTCCTATCACGTAAGAGACACCTGCATCTCTTAGAAAACATTCCCTGTGATGTAACATGTACTGCGTCTTGCCCAGAGGGAATCGCCGTTAAATCTTCTTTGTCATCTTAAGTCGTTAAAGAAAGAAAATTGTAGTGGCTAAGGGTGTCGTAAAAACTGAAACCCCCTCACTACGTACAGTAGGCTGGACGGAAAGTGCAATTCAATTCCGCTGTTTAGGGCTATAATAAGAGAAAGGTTTATGTGGCTAGGGCACAATCTACGGATGAAGAATGAGAGATTGCCAAAGATTGTCCTTTTCGGCCAACCGTCGAGGACTAAACAGAAAGCGGGTCGTCCGCGGTTGGTGTAAAAGGATGTCAGAAAGAAATATTCAAAGGAAATGAGACCTTCCTGGGAGGCTGTATAGAGGTTGGCTTTTAACAGATTAGGATGGAGGAGGAGTGTGCATAGCTGTGTTTGCCTCAGGTGGTTTGGTGCTGCGGTGAGTAGTTGTAGTAGTAGCATTGAATATTACAGATATTTTAATAACAAATTCTAAATCATTGAGAACATCAGTGCCGACCCGGAAATATTACGGCTTTCTCCAATTTTTCATGTGCAGATGTTCGGGCAGATTTACCCGGGGGTTTCCACGTGTTTCGATTTCTGGGAAATAATTTCCACGAAAGGGGACATTTCTGGAGCAATCGAGAAACCGATTAGAGATTAAAATCTTAGCTGAAGTACCTGGGTTCGTAGATATTATTAAATTTGAAATTTTGGCCAATGGGGGTGGATTTTCTGGGGTACAAGAGTCCTTGCAAATCAAGCAGTACTAATGCATGTTTCCAATGGTAGACATTTTTAAGAAAAGCTCATACTCAGAGCTGGGCATTTTAAGCATTTGATGCATTTTTGCCATTTTTCACACCCATCCCATAAAATGGCTTTCGAGTCTGGTTCAAGACTATATTTACAGCTAGCACAGAAATCTTGGGATTTTTTTTTGGCTAACTATCTTCTGTTGGTTATACTGTATAGGAGGCATTCTTTTTTTTGTAGAACCATTATCTCACCGTAGATCCCTTGGGAATTCAAATGAAGAAATATTTGACTCCAAAAATCAAATATTCAGTGCAAAACACTTTGGTAAGTCCTTATAAATTATCACTTAGCACAGAGTCTGGGATATCGGAGAAATTAAGCTAATTTTATTTTATCTCACAAATTGGGACAATTGTTCCAGGATCCAAAATTATGCATCCACATGGGGTTGTTCATATGGTTTTATTATGTTCTTTTTCTTCGCTGGTAACACAGTAGATAATTTTAGAGAGTATGTTCATTCCCCATCTCAACCATTATCCAAAGCTGGACAGAGATACACCTGCTCCTGAGAACATATAAACAAGTAGAAACATAAGCAACATTAGATCTTTTTTTTTCATTTGTAGGCTCCCGTGTTTCATCATTATTTGCAACCTAGAAAATAAACAAGACAAATCGGCATTTTTGTCTTATAAGAACGATAAAACAAAGTTGAAATGCACTGAAGAGATAAAAAAGGAAAGGATAATAATTGGTATGGGTGTAATAATACTAAAGGTAAAGATAACGTCGGTTTAAGAAAGGAAAGAAAACCAAAGAATAAAATTTATAACAATAATCAAGTTGAAAATAAGTTTTATTTAAACAATGCAATAACATGATGATATTTGATTATGGAAATTCGGTGCTTTGCATTGATATTTCAGTTTGAAAGCTTTATTAATTTTTTCCCAAAGGGAAATTACGTGGTGGGCAGGAATGCTAGATAAGAAAATCCTAGAAATGTGCATGACTAAAAGCATTTGTTTTGGCATATGTAAAAGTCTTTTGCTATGTAATACTAAAGCTAAATAATTGAAGCTACAGCAAATTTTGTGTGCAAGGCCGTCGTCAGAGCTAGTGAGGGGCCATATTCCCTCCCTCTGGCTCCAAACATACTATGGACAGAAAAAGTTTGATTAGCAATTGACAGTAAACTTAGTAACTAGAATGATTAAACAATTTTAACAATCTATACACAATTCTGAAACATTACAAGTTTTATGGCCAACCAAACATGCGCATACCCCAAAAATGGAAAGATAGTAAAAACAATTGTGAGTATGATGTGCTCTCTGATGAGATTTAACGTTTGATATTTTCTTGGATAGGACTATTCCATCTGTTATCAGAAGAAAAACAAAGATCCTACATCAAATTTTAAAGGACATTTTTATGGAAAAAAAAAACATAAAAGAGGAAAAATTCAAGGGAATATTGTTCCTTACCAATAAGAAAAAGATTTCTGCACTACAACAAAGGGTTGCCCCTTTGTTGTAATTAAATAAAAAAAACAAGTTTTTTTAACTGAAAGTAAGGAGTGACATTAAAACTTAAAACGAACAGAAATTACTCCAGATATGAAAGGGGCTTTTCCTCCTCGACACCCCGCTCCATGCGCTAAAGTTTGATTCTTTCTCGCAACTCTACTTTTTAAAACAATAAAAAATTTTAGCGTAAATAGCGGGATGTCGAGTTGCCTTTTTCTAGTAAATCTGTAAAGAGCGAGGTACTGACGAGGGGGTGAACCCCCTCATATATGTAATAAAAACATGAGAATACTAAAGTTCTTTACGTAGGCTAATTTATAAGTTACGTAAATCTTTTACTAATAAAAAGATTCGTAAAAAACTAAAAATTCTAGTTGCCTTTTTAATTAACCAAAAAGTCGGAGGGCAACTAGGCTTCCTCCCCCGCTTTTTTTTCTCAAAATCATTCGATCAAAATTATGAGAAAGCCATTTAGCCAAAAAAACAAAAAACAAATGCAAATTTCGTTTTAATTATTTCTCTGCGGAGAGCCAAAATCAAAACATGCATTGATTCAAAAACGTTCAGAAATTAAATAAAAAAAAAAAAAAAGTTTTTTTAACTGAAAGTAAGGAGCGACATTAAAACTTAAAACGAACAGAAATTACTTCGCATATGAAAGAGGCTGCTTCCTCATCAACGCCCCGCTCTTTACGCTAAAGTTTTTTACTGTTTTAAAAAGAAGAATTGAGAGAAAGAGTCAAACTTTAGTGTGAAGAGCGAGGGATTGCGGAGGGGACAACCCATTTCATATACGGAGTAATTTCTGTTCGTTTTAAGTTTTAATATCGCTCCTTACTTTCAGCTAAAAAATCAGTTTTTTTTATTCCGTTTTTAGAGTTTCGTTTACTATTGAGCCGGGTCGCTCCTTACTACAGTTCGTTACCACGAACTGTTTGAACATTTTGTGGCAAATATCAAATAGTTCTGCCACTTTCTGAATACCTCTCCCACTATTTATGAAATTCGGGTTATTTCCCTGTTGCAGTGTTGATTATAAGTTAGCACTAGAAATTTATGTATTTTCTAAAATTGAATATATCACCCTCCCCTTCTTAGAAATGCTATATAGGCAACTCAGTTAAGTCATACTTGTCAGATAGAACAGTAGCAAACCACTTTGCCAGCTCACCCAATTTCTTTCTACTATTGGAATTACAAATAATACAAGTTCTCACCATCATTCAATGACTGAGAAAAATATACTGAATTATTGATGGGCAAGGAAGTGGGTAGAGCTTTTATAGACTGTAGTAGTCAAATATCATTGAGTTGTGGTTATACTGTTTGAATTTAAATGCTGTTGTTGGTAAGAAGGAGTTGTTAAAGGAGCTAATTTAAAATCTAATTCTCATAGTTTTTCTTTGTTTTATCAATTAGGCTCAATAAATCCATCAGAAGTAGCATACAATATCTTAAAAGTGAAAATTGAGTGAAAATTCTAGCATTAGTACTAACGCTCTTATAGAAAAATTTCTTTTAAGAAATTATATCTATTTTCCCTGTGACTTGCATGTAATGATTTTTACCTTTGGAAATACAAACCATAACTACTACAAACTTGCAACATTACAAATTACTGAGGAACCACCGGAAAAAATTAAAAGCTGAAAAGTTGACCAACATGATTGAAGGGCAACAAGACCCCCCTCTCACGTCTTATTTTCCCCAAATGCATTCAACGAAAGTCTTGAAATAGCCATATGTTCAAATAACAGTCAAAAGATCATATTACAATACTTTTGGGGGGAACGCCATCCCACAGAGCTTTGGAAAGCAGGTTTTAAGTTTTACCCTGGGGGTATATGATGTTTTTATGAAAGAGGTGGCTGTGTGAACTTTAGAGGATGATCCTTTGATTGTAAATGTAAAGCTCTAGTTTCTTTTCAAATAATCAAAGGGCATTCAGGTATGCCTTTCAGAGAATGTTGAGGAGTTTTGAACTAAGTCAAAACATGTTATGAGCATAAGGATTGTCAAAAGGATGTAACTCTGGAATCTCTGAGTATATTAATCAAAAACTTTCAGAAAATGATAAGGGAGATGATCAAAAGATTAACACTCAAAATACCCACGATCACAATGCCCACGAAAAATGCCAACAACTCAAAATGCCCACGGCTCTAAATGCCCACGGCTCAAAATACCCACGACTCAATAGGCCCACGACTCAAAATTGAATTGAAATGGAATAGTTGTGGGCATCAAGTCTTAGCTAATTGTAGAAAAAGTCAAGACAGATAGTCCAATTGAGTGAGAAGAAAGACCTGGCATTAATTCCCCCCCCCCCCCTTGATTGCCGACGTTACCATTTCCCACTTATAATACACCTCTCATGTCACTCTACAATGCTGAACTAGAGTCAATCTGTTGGAGGGTCTCCCCGGCTCGGAACGCTGGTTCTTCCCTCCCGGCACCGCCACCCAGTGTACATTCATTCCCAGCACCCTCCCAACACCTCCCGTTACCCACCCGACACCTTCCACTTTTGCCAGTTTTTACCCTGTCTAGGATGAAATGACACCCCCCAGCGCCTCCCGGCACCAGCACCCGGTGTATACGGGTTTGGGGAGTGATCAACCCCTCATCTCATGCCCAATTAAGGACTGAAACCTAAAATTTATCCAGTCGTGGGCATTTTGAGTCGTTGGCATTTTGAGTCATGGGTATTCTGAGCGCGGGCATTGTGAGCGTGGGCAAAAAGATCGTAGTGATTTTGGGAACCACCCGATCAAAAAGGCAATATTTATATGGTACCACTACTACTACTACTACCACGCTACTCCACTTACAATATTGACCGGAAATTTTAACTAAATGATAAGGCACCAAGTGCATGTACAGTGTCAAAAGTATGTCAAATGTCAAAATCGCATTTAAGTGTCAAAATGCCAACAACTCAAAATGCCTACGGCTCAAAATACCCACGACTCAAAACGCCCACGACTCAAAATTGAATTGAAATGGAATAGTTGTGGGCATCAAGTCTTGGCTAATTGTAGAAAAAGCCAAGACAGACAGTCCAATTGAGTGAGAAGAAAGACCTGGCATTAATTCCCCCCTTGATTGCCGACATTACCATCTCCCACTTATAATACACCTCTCATGTCACTCTACAATGCTGAACTAGAGTGAATCTGTTGGAGGGTCACCCAGGCTCGGCACGCTGGGCTCTTCCCTCTCAGCACCGCCACCCGGTGTACACTCATTCCCGGCGCCCTCCCAACGCCTCCAGCTACTCACCCGACACCTTCCACTTTTACCAGTTTTTACCCTGTCTAGGATGAAATGACACCCCCAGCGCCTCCCGGCACCAGCACCCGGTGTACACGGGTTGGGGGAGTGATCAACCCCTCATCTCACGCCCAATTAAGGACTGAAACCTAAAATTTACCCAATCGTGGGCATTTTGAGTCGTGGGCATTTTGAGTCATGGGCATTCTGAGTGAGGGCATTGTGAGCGTGGGCGAAAAGATCGTGGTGATTTTGGGAACCACCCGATCAAAAAGGCAATATTTGTATGGTACCACTACTACTACTATTACCACGCTACTCCATTTACAATATTGACCGGAAATTTTAACTAAATCATAAGACACCAAGTGCATGTACAGTGTCAAAAGTACGTATCTCAAGAGTTAAAAAAAACAGACATATTTCTATCTCCATCAAAGTCCATTCCAGCTAAATTGCTCATGTCGAATCCAAACTCTATAGTCTAATAAACAGCTCAGCAACACCAACACTAGTCAAGTTTTTAATGGTGTCAAAGCACAAAAATCTTTCTTCTATTTGATGATTGTCATAAAAATGGATGACAAGAACAACTCGTTCTTTTGAACTGACATCACTTGCCTCGTCAGCCAACAGAAAAAAACACTTTGATTTTTACCCTAGTCAAGATTGGAAATTTGAATTACAGTGCATATGCTATTGAGGATTTCATTCTGCACTGGAGACATGTACCATTCGGAAGTTGTGATTTTGTCTGCCTTAAGTCTTTACGAAACTGTCTAGTATATGGTGTCACCCGAACAAACAAGGCATTTTGTTGCTTGTCATCTCGTAAATCGTTGAAGCCTCAAAAAGTATGCGTGTCAAAACCTGTTTCTTATTCAATAACTCCGCAGAAATCTTGAAATGACTCCAATAACACATTAGCCTTGGGTTAGTTGCAATTCTAGAAGGGTTTGGTAAGTATACAATTTTTGGACAATATGAACCAGTTATAATGTCGAAGCGAAAGCAGAAACCTCTCAACAACTTTTTTGGTTCGAAATCTAAAGCTATGCGAGTAGACATATTAACTGAAAACAAAAATAATAAGAGTTTCGGTGTTAGTAGTGATTCCAGTGCTTTGACTAATAGTGAGATTCTGCATGATTCGTTAGCATCAGTTGAAGAGTGTAGCCGCCAATCATATCGGATGCTATATCGATAGAATTGAAAAATTGGATGATCGTACGCTTTATCAATTGTTTCAGAACCCCGGACTCCACCGTCAAACTACAGCTTCCCCTATTCAGTTCACAAGAAGCAGGGCAGGGACGAAAAGCGGTTTTTCTATCGTGCTCACTTGGGAGAATTTCATTGGCTAGTACCAACAAATAAGATGAGCGGCTTATTCTGTGTAAGCTTTGAAAATAGATTAGATACATAATTAAATTCTCAAGTTATGTCAAATGTCCATTTCCTAGATGAAAAAATTAATATTATAAATTGTGAGTATTTACAGTCATTCCTAGTATTTGCAGTAGTTGACAGATTAAAATATGTCAGTTCCTGTCACATGTTTCGATGTTTATTCCCTTGTTTTAGTGAATATAAGCCACCGTTTTAGATTACTTGAATCAGTTCTTATTCTGTTTCTGTCCTCGTCTTATTTACATTTACTGTATTATATGTGTAAATAAACATTTTTATACTCTACACATAAACATTATGAAAGTTAGAGACGCTTGACATCCACCACCGGTCGAACCCCAGATTGTAGGTCAACTCTACCATAAGACTCTAAAGAAGATAGCACAGAGAAAGTCTCAATTTACAGAGAAAAGTAGAAAGCTTTACATCTGTAAATATTATGTTCTGTTTAACGTTCTAGGGGTTGGAGGCTTCAATCAACAGCCATAGTTGGCAATAATCAGCATCACCGCGATTCAGTTGACGCAGACAAACATTTCCTTCTAAACTATGATAACCCTGAAACCAACATATTTAGCCTTCTAAACGAACAACGTAGCCAAAAAGTGCAGAAAATAGAGCGAAATTGAAGCCAATTGTTTTCTTGGGTCGACAGAACATTGCTCTTCGTGGCCATAGAGATGATGGGGAATTATTGGCAGAAAAGGAGCCATTGACAAACGAAAGGAACTTTTGAGAACTTTTAATTTACCATGTAAATAGTGGCGGCATCACTTTAAAGCAATATTTGAAAAGCTCAGATGCAAGTGCTACTTATACAAGCAAAACAACACAGAAAAATACACAATACGTGAAGATTTTTTTTAGACCTACACGAAACATGGTAATCGGACAGCACAGAAAACTTTGAACCGACCATTAAAGGGGAAACGCAAGGAAATGTTATGTTGGATATTTTCCGATTTCTTGGGCTAGACTTGGAAAATTGTGTGGGCTAGGCACTGATAGATGTGGTATGATGGTTTCAGAACATTGTGGTGCTGTAAAAGAAGTTCAAAAGGTAGTAAAGAATGCCCTGTGTTGCCCACGTTCCTAATGGTTTGTATCAGTTTCTATAAGTGCTAAAAAGCTTTAACTTGAAGAACATGGTAGGCCTATTGAGAAGCGGGGGGGGGGCGCCTTCACATATAGAATAATTTCTGTGTGTTTTGAGTTTCAATTTTGCTCCATACTTTCAGTTGAAAAAACTTGTTTTTTTTATTTAACCTCTAGTAAGGGCTAATTTTTGGTATATATTTTTTTTTATTTCATCTGTATCTCTGAAAAATTTGCAAGATACCTTTAAGAGAGGCAATAATGGAAGTGTTTTCAAAGAGAATGAAGTGATGTGGGTTGTCATACACACGTTGGGCCAAGGCAGGAGAAAGATTTTCATGCCCTTTGCGAAACTTTATGGTATTGTCGATTGAAGGTTGCTTTTCCCAAAGCCTCTCCCCCCATTTTTGGCGAAGTTTACCAACACAAAAGTGATCACAAGAACAGGAGATCATATCAGCACCACTCCTTAGTATGTGGCTGGTTTTATCCTTCCCAGAGCTGTAAAAGGTCTGTAATTTACTACTGAGTTACTGAATGCTTCTTTTAAGTTTTGTCATTAAAAAAAAAAATTCGATTGCCCAGTTTTAGAAAAAGGGCAAAATTGTGAAATTTTTCTTTTCACCTACTAATAAACGCTTTCAATTAGAGATTGTGTTGTTGTAGTGTCCTTTACTACATTTTTTAACCTTTTTTCTATAGCTGATTCCACAGATAAATTGAATAGCCATTACAAAATAAAATCTCTTTGATGTAGTAGCGTTCAGGGAATGTGTCAACTTATAACATATTCCTGTTGTATGATCAGCCAATGAAATGGCCGCTCCTCTTGTTACATAAGGGGGGGGGGGGTGATAAAAGAGAAATGTAATTATTTATCGTTGTGCGCTAAACTAAAACGTAAAACTGTAAAACGTAAACTAAAACCAAAACTGTAAACAAAAACGTCTAAAATAGGTAGTTAGTGATATTTTTCTGTTTCTAATATCAATTGACGATTCGAACTTGTTAAAGGGCTGCCAAAAACGTGGAAAGTGAATCTTCTTAGTGACCTGAAACAAGAAATAATGTTATCTACAAACCAACCCCTAAAACAGGGCTCCGGAGGAATCCTTCTTAGAGCAAAGTTTTACTTATATTCTACATAAAAAGTGACCAAAAAAGTGAGAGGTTAGTACCGGTTGGTAGACCGAAAATTGGTATGAAAAACCGATTATTATATCGGAAATATAAGGTAAAATCATTGTAAAGGCTAACAAGACGTATAATGTTTCCAATATTTAAAGTTTGGTATTTACTTGTTCTCATTTATCGTCTCTGTTGTTTTCTAGTTATCTTTTATGAGCAATTTCATATTTTCGGATATCAAAAGAGGTACACATAGATATGGCATCAAAACCCGCCAAAAGCGGTGCCACGGTCTTTTAATTTTTCAGCAAGGTGAACTGAATTTTCAATTCAAGAATTTTATCAGAAGATGAATAATTGTGGACAACCATTTGTCCATTATAGGAGCTAAAGAGCTATTAAAGGCAAAAATGGGCCCTAAAGGGACACTCTTTTTGTCGATTTTTTTCGCGAGCCATAATATATAGGGCCAGAACAACATTTTGGATAAAATAATATTACACATCTATGTAAATGAGTCTTTAAGTATTCAAACTTCGTAGCTCTTTTGTTACTTCTCGTAAGAAATCATCTGTGGGGCTGGGATTTATTAGTTTATTTGAGTGCTTTTCCAATGACAAATCTGTAACTTTTTTTTACCATAAGAGGATTTATTAAAAATAACCACTTTATTCCCTTTGCCAGCCTTAGGAATGATAATCTCTGTTTGATATTTTGCAGTGAGGACGGTTAAGCAGAGGTCTCAGCCGATATATTTGCATTGTATTTATATATATATATATATATATATATATATATATATATATATATATATATATATATATATATAAAAATAAATGTACGCTATATATATATATATATCACATTAAAATATATATATCACATTAAAAATAACCACTTTATTCCCTTTGCCAGCCTTAGGAATGATAATCTCTGTTTGATATTTTGCAGTGCGGACGGTTAAGCAGAGGTCTCAGCCGATATATTTGCATTGTATTTTCATTTTCAATGGCTGTATATATATATATATATATATATATATATATATATATATATATATATATATATATATATATATATATATATATATATATATATAAATAAATGTACGCTATATATATATATATATCACATATATTATATATACATTATTTATATATATATATATATATATATACTAGCTGTTGGGGTGGCGCTTCGCGCCACCCCAACACCTAGTTGGTGGGGGCGCTTCGCGCCCCCCCAAGCCCCCCCGCGCGCGTAAGTCGTTACGCGCCATAATAGTTACGCGCCATTGTAGTTGTGTCCCTATGTCCCACCTGTGAATATAGATATATATATATATATATATATATATATATATATATATATATATATATATATATATATATATATATGGTTTTAACTACGTAAAACTTGCGAATATACAACATTCTTTGCTGTCCCATTGTCTTTGCATATAAATAGATTGTCAGGTTTACCGTCTCTTGAACATGCAACATATAATGGTCCATGGGAAAACAATCTGTATTCAGATCTATACCTCATGATTCTAATGATTGCCCTTGAGCTTTGTTGATGGTGATTGCTAATCGACCATTCCCTGTCCCGGTGTCCCGGTCGTCATTTACATCCCCCTGTTTCCCCCGGTGTCCCCGTTGTAGTTGTGTACCTGTGTCCCGGTCGTCATTTATATTCCCTGTGTCCCGGTCGTCATTTGTATCCCGGTGTCCCGGTCTGTATATACATTCGTTTTTTAGTTTTGTTTTTCTCCTTTATTTTTTTCCTTTTTTTTCTTTTTTTAGCTTATTTAGATTTTTAGATTTTTTAGTTTTTTTATTAGTTTTTAGTTTTTTTTTTCTTTTTAGTTTTTTTGTCCCGGTCGTCATTTATATCCCCCTGTTTCCCCCGGTGTCCCCGTTGTAGTTGTGTCCCTGTGTCCCGGTCGTCATTTATATTCCCTGTGTCCCGGTCGTCATTTGTATCCCGGTGTACCGGTCTGTATATACATTCGTTTTTTAGTTTTGTTTTTCTCCTTTATTTTTTTCCTTTTTTTTCTTTTTTAGTTTATTTAGATTTTTAGATTTTTTAGTTTTTTTATTAGTTTTTAGTTTTTTTTTCTTTTTAGTTTTTTTGTAGTTTTTACCTTCTTTTTAGTTTTGTTAATTTTTTTTACTTGTGTCCTGGTCGTCATTTATACTCCCTGTGTCCCGGTGCTTTGTTGATTGCTAATCGAACATTCCTTTTGTCCTGGTCGCTTTCTCTTTGAGTGTCGTCATTTATTTTTTTCTTTTTTAGTTCTTTTAGTTTTTACCTTTTTTAGTTTTTTTTAGTTTTTTAGATGAAATTTTTTTTTAGTTTTTTCCTTTTTTTCTTTTTATTTTTATTGGTTTTTACCTTTATGTTAGCTTATTTTTCAGTTTTTTCCTTTTTTTTTATTTTTTTTTTATTTTTTATTTTTTTTAGTTTTTTACCTTTTTTTTAGTTTTTTTAGTTTTTTTAGTTTTTTTAGTTTTTTAGCTTTTTTACTTTTTTTATTAGTTTTTAGTTTTTTTGTAGTTTTTGCCTTTTTTTAGTTTTTTCAGTTTTTTTTAGTTTTTTATTGGTTTTTACCTTTATTTTAGCTTATTTTTCAGTTTTTTCCTTTTTTTTAGTTTTTTTTTAGTTTTTAGTTTTTTTTTAGTTTTTTACCTTTTTTTAGTTTTTTTAGTTTTTTTAGTTTTTTTAGTTTTTTAGCTTTTTTATTTTTTTTATTAGTTTTTAGTTTTTTTTGTAGTTTTTGCCTTTTTTTTAGTTTTTTTAGTTTTTTAGCTTTTTTATTAGTTTTTAGTTTTTTTTGTAGTTTTTGCCTTTTTTTAGTTTTTTTAGTTTTTTAGCTTTTTTATTTTTTTTATTAGTTTTTAGTTTTTTTTGTAGTTTTTGCCTTTTTTTAGTTTTTTCAGTTTTGACGTCACCTGATCCAGTTTTTTCAGGTGACGTCACCTGATCCACGATCCACAGATCCACAGACAACTTATTTTTATATATATAGAAAGTTTTTTTTTTTACTTATGTCCTGGTCGTCATTTATACTCCCTGTGTCCCGGTGCTTTGTTGATTGCTAATCGAACATTCCTTTTGTCCTGGTCGCTTTCTCTTTGAGTTTCGTCATTTATTTTTTTCTTTTTTAGTTCTTTTAGTATTTACCTTTTTTAGTTTTTTTTAGTTTTTTAGATGAAAATTTTTTTTAGTTTTTTCCTTTTTTTCTTTTTAGTTTTTTATTGGTTTTTACCTTTATTTTAGCTTATTTTTCAGTTTTTTCCTTTTTTTTATTTTTTTTTTATTTTTTATTTTTTTTAGTTTTTTACCTTTTTTTAGTTTTTTTAGTTTTTTTAGTTTTTTAGCTTTTTTACTTTTTTTATTAGTTTTTAGTTTTTTTTTGTAGTTTTTGCCTTTTTTTAGTTTTTTCAGTTTTTTTTTTAGTTTTTTATTGGTTTTTACCTTTATTTTAGCTTATTTTTCAGTTTTTTTCCCTTTTTTTTAGTTTTTTTTAGTTTTTAGTTTTTTTAGTTTTTTTACCTTTTTTTAGTTTTTTTAGTTTTTTTAGTTTTTTAGCTTTTTTATTTTTTTTATTAGTTTTTAGTTTTTTTTGTAGTTTTTGCCTTTTTTTAGTTTTTTTTTAGTTTTTTAGCTTTTTTATTAGTTTTTAGTTTTTTTTTGTAGTTTTTGCCTTTTTTTAGTTTTTTTAGTTTTTTAGCTTTTTTATTTTTTTTATTAGTTTTTAGTTTTTTTTGTAGTTTTTGCCTTTTTTTAGTTTTTTCAGTTTTGACGTCACCTGATCCAGTTTTTTCAGGTGACGTCACCTGATCCATCCACAGACAGACAGACAACTTATTTTTATATATATAGATATATATATATATATATATATATATATATATATATATATATATATATATATATATATATATATATATATATATATATATATATACTAGCTGTTGGGGTGGCGCTTCGCGCCACCCCAACACCTAGTTGGTGGGGCGATTCGAGCCCCCCAAGCCCCCCCGCGCGTGTAAGTCGTTACGCGCCATATTAGTTACTCGCCATTGTAGTTGTATCCCTGTGTCCCACCTGTGAATATAGATAGATTTATATATGTGTTTCAAACTACGTAAATATTGCGAATATACAACATTCTTGGCTTTCCCATTGTCTGTGCATATACAAAGCCGTATGTACTAATAATGACGTCATATGCAAACGCTCTTTTTACAAACAAACAAACATGCATACACACAACTCGTTTTTATATAGATAGTTAGATAGATATATAGATACAATACAAATTAACTGCGTAAAACTTGCGAATATACAACATTCTTCGCTGTCCAATTGTCGCTGCATATAAATAGATTGTCAGGTTTCCCGACCCTCGAACATGCAACGTACAATTGTCCATGGGAAAAACAATCAGTATTAAGATCTATACCACATTTTTCTAATGATTGACCTTGAGCTTTGTTAATGGTGATTGCAAATGCTAATCGAATTGGGAATTACAATCTTTTAAATTGAAATGACAGATCCGTTGGAGTCATGGGAATGCGAGGAATAAGAACAGCCTCACCCTCAAATGGCCCTGTCAAGATTGTGGCCTCTATTAGGTTTTCCATTGTTTTTTTTTATGGCAAGTCGCGTGCTATTGCAAAGCTTTGGTGGGTTGATATTTCTTAAAAGTATTATTGGTACGCCTATTTTTAGTTGTAGCACGTGTGGTGGAAACCCTGAAAGATCTATGGAATTTAAAAATTCAGATGGATAATTAACCGCTTCATTTGGTTCCAAAACTGTGTCGACTGACTTGTAAAGGACTGCCTGGTCTCGAATCTTGGTCAAAACAATATTGTTGATTTCGTGGACGTCTATATTTTTGGGTGCGAGAATCGCTCTTTCACTTAGCCATTTATTATTTTTATAATTTTTTAGAATATTCGGACTTTTTCAATCAATTCATTTTTGGACGTCACTAAATTACAGAAATCAGCAGGTAGTTGTATACGTCCTTAAATTGAGTCTACTGGGAGCTTTCCGTCTCCAATTGCCAGCAATTGATCTGAAAATGTTTGACCAGAGTCATCGTTTTGCAATCAGACACGCATATTTGTAGTTAATTTTAATATTTTTACGTGTTCCCATAAATTAGAATTTTTCAGCCAAGCATTCATTTCGTCTGCAGGAGTTGATCTAGGTATTATAGGTAATGTTTGCCTGAAATCTCCCGCAAGCAATATTAGTGTGCTGCCAAAAGTTTTCGACTTCCCTCTCAAATCTTTCAAGCATTGATCCAGAGGCTCGAGCGATTTTTTGTGTGCCATTGTGCACTCATCCCAAATAATAAGTTTGCATTGCTGCAATACTTTACCCATCCCAGATGATTTGGAAATATTGCACGTGGGAGTTTCTGTAGAATGCAAATTCAGAGGCAATTTCAAAGCGAAATGAGCAGTTCTTCCACCAGGCAGCAATGTTGCGGCTATTGCGGACGACTTAATTGCCAACGCTATATCATTTTTTGATCGAATTGATGCCAGAATCAGTATTATCACGAACGTTTTAACAGTACCTCCTGGCGCATCCAAAAAGAAAATTTCTCCAACGTTGTTATCGACACAATGCATTATCGTATCATAAATGTCTTTTTGTTCCGACGTTAACTTGTAAATGTTATTTTGTATATACGACAATAGATCACTCGTACTCTAACTTTGTTCACGATCCAATTCTACACATGTCGAAACAGCAGCGATACAGTTAGGTGAAGGCATTTCCAAATCCTGAAGAGGTTTGTTTGCCATACGTACGCACAAATCTTCTATAATAACTGAAGTGTAGTTATAAATTTCTGATGTAAAATCAAAAGTCATATCTGACGTCTCTAACTGTTTTCGATGGAGTATATCTTCGGACATTTTTGACTTATATTTTTCCAATAACTCTGTAGGAGCTGATGAAGAGCAAGTTGTTAAAATGATGCCAAACAATGCACGAATTTGACTTGGGTTTGACGTTTCGCACGCGTCATTGATGCAGTTATCCCAGTGTTGGCCATTCTCCAATAAATTCAGAGCTTGGCATGCACTACGGTAAGTGTCATGTATAGTACCGTTTACAGTTCTCAAATACTCAAAGGATGTCGGACCGGGTACATTCACCAAAAGCAGGCGTAGAAAGAAGCATTCATGTTGATTGGGGTGAACGGTGTAGAGTCTTCCTATCGTGGTATCTTTGAAGATGGTAGGTTGGCCGTCGACTGACTTACCCTGTTTTCGACGTTTAAATACTTTATTTTTAGTATTCCACGTGTAATACGAAGGCACTTTAGTATACAGCAGTTTTTTTGCAAAAGAATCATTTTTGCAAAGCGGAAAAAAGCTGTTAATGTTGTATCCGGTGGATTCAGGGCTCTTTGTTGCACGTTGGTTTCCGTGAAATAAACACGTTGACCATTCTTTAAATGTACCGCTAAGTGAACAACAGCTGGACTACGTTCATGTATCGGAAATGAAAGAATTCGCCAAACAGCTTCATTACTGCTTATGTATCTTCCAGCCTGATATTGTACGATTTCGTCGAAATCTTTGATTTCGGGCTGCAAGCCAAAAACTGCCATGTCACTGCCTTTGTTGACGTATTTACAGATGTATTTGATTGCCTTTACGGAGTTACAGTATTCAACGTTTATGTGTGCATTAAATGTTTTTGATAATAATGGGGAATATGGAACCACCCACTGGTTATCTACTTTGATGGTGGTACCGTTACGCTTCTTTATTATTGCTGTTTTACCGCCATCTTCAGTAGATCTTCTTCTATATTGTGGGTAACCATCATTGCCAGTAATTGTGTTTGATACTAAAAGTCGAGGATATTGCTTTGTGCACCTTCCTTTGGCCTTGCATGGTGAATTTTCGTTTAGTGCACCGCAAGGTCCATGTATCATATTTTTTACAATAATATCATGTAACCCCTTATCGACATTTTTATCAGGTATTTCAGCGGAAATCACATCATCAATTTCGTTCGAAGTAATTTTTTTATGTAGCCAGATTAGTATATGTGCGTGTGGAAAACCTCGTTTTTGCCATTCCACTGAGTACATCCAGCATCGCACTGACCCAAACACTTCAAGTTTTACTATGTAGTTTATCAGTGATTTCAACTTTTGCCGGAAGACACGGGCCGTAATGTCATGCCTATGAACTGCCGATTGTCCTTGAAGTAAAAGCTGCAGTATCTCGTCCCAAGATTGATTGCATGTAAATGTAATAAATAAATCTGGACGACCATAGAGACGAACATACGCAATAGCATCTTGAGCATATTCATGCATATGACGGGGACTGCCAGCATATGACGAAGGTAAAATTGTTAATCTTCCAACGTTTGTGGTATTACCGTCATTTATAACTGCATCTCGCAAATGAATGTATTGTTCAGAGCGGAGCTTGGTCTGATTCAGGCGGATATATAGCAAACTTTCTGATTCAATTTTAGCATACATATCAACGACGAATTGGTGAAACAATTCACGGCATTTTAAAATATAATTTTCTTCATAAAGCCGAATCATTAGTCTATAGGAATAATAATGCATTGCACTGCATTTCTTATTCATTTCTTTGTTAGTGGCTGGATTCATCAATTTAATATTAAAGTGATAGCCGTCGGCTCCATCCCAAAAAAGAATAGGATATTGTAGGGCATCGTGGCATCGATGAGTTTCAGCAATTCTTAACAACTGAGCGTTTTGCTTATGAAGAATAATATCTTGAAGTAAAAACTGATCACCGACCATAACGATTGCCACTTCGTCGATAGTTGGAGCATTGTATCTACGCACATGTTGGCCAGGAGGCGTTTTGGCAGCGGAAATAACAACTTTATGCGTATCAGTAGGCATCAAATCGATGGCTGTTTTGAACAGACGCACTAAATTATTATTTTCGTGGAAAAGATGTTGCAATTGGGAAACGTTTGTTCTTTCAACGTTGGGAGACATTTCGCAACGTGCATTCAATTCAGAATTTCTATCACTGATGAAGTACAATTGTAAAAATTTATGATTCTCGCCTGAGAATGGTAGAAGGGACCCTGCTCTATGATAAATTTGCCCTTTTACTTTGAAAGTAGACAAAAATTGATCTTGATTTTCGATTTGGGCTCCAAACGACGTCATTTGGAAACATGAGTTGTATTTTCTGATTTTTGACAAAAAACGCTTAGATTCTGACGTAGTTCCAGTAAGGAAAGTCTTCAATGGCTCTGGTGGTGCAGCCAATAGAGGAAGTTTAACTTTTCCTGAGGCGCAACACGTTCCCATTGTTTTATCATTGAATTTCAAGGCCTTGCTATAGGGACAAATTTTAGACATTGTTCCGATTTGAACACATCTTCTCAAACTATAATCATCGACTGGGCTGTACCTGAATGCCAGGCGATAACTTTCAGTTTGGTCTGATTCCTCGGCACGCTTTCTTTTCTTACTTTCACTATCAGCAGAAAGCCTGATTTCCTGCTGTTCTTGTGATTCCTCGGCACGCTTTCTTTTCTTACTTTCTCTATTAGCAGCAAGCCTGATTTCTTGCTATTCTTGTGATTCCTCGGCACGCCTTCTTTTTTCACTTTCTCTTTTAGCAGCAAGTCTGCTTTCGCGTTGCTCTGGTAGTTCCTCGGCACGCTTTCTGTTCTTTCTTTCTCTATCAGCCTCAAACCTGTTTCCTTGCTGTTCTTTTGATTCCTCGGCACGCTTTCTGTTCTTTCTTTCTCTATCAGCCTCAAGCCTGTTTCCTTGCTGTTCTTTTGATTCCTCGGCACGCTTTCTTTTCTGACTTTCTCTATTAGCAGCAAGTTTTTTGGCATAGACTCTTTGATCATCTTCATTGGCTTTTGCCATTGTAAGTTCATCAGTCATTTTAAGCTTAAACATTAATAGATTTCTACGTGAACATATATGTCTTAAATATCTTTAATGACGTCACCGTCATAGCAAAAGTGACGACAACTAACTTCGTGATTAAATATCTTTAATGACGTCACCGTCATAGCAAAAATGACGACAACTAACTTCATGACGTCAGTCGACACAGAAACATGACGTCACCTGACAGACAGACACACAGACAGACAACTTATTTATATATATATATACTAGCTGTTGGGGTGGCGCTTCGCGCCACCCCAACAGCTTTTTGAACCTTGGCTTTAGCATTAGTTTGAACCTTGGCTTTAGCATTAATACAAAAGAAGAAAAAAACTAAAAAAGGTAAAAACTACAAAAAAACTAAAAAGAAAATATATATATATATATATATATATATATATATATATATATATATATATATATATATATATATATATATATATATATATATATATATATATATATACATATATATATATATATATATATATATATATATATATATATATATATATATATATATATAATATATATATATATATATATATATATATATATATATATATATATATATATATATATATAATATATACATAGACGCAACTACATATATATACATAGACACAACTACAATGGCGCGTAACTAATATGGCGCGTAACAACTTACGCGCACGGGGGGGGGCTTGGGGGGGCGCGAAGCGCCCCACCAACTAGGTGTTGGGGTGGCGCGAAGCGCCACCCCAACAGCTAGTAATATATATATATATATATATATATATATATATATATATATATATATATATATATAATATATACATAGACGCAACTACATATATATACATAGACACAACTACAATGGCGCGTAACTAATATGGCGCGTAACAACTTACGCGAACGGGGGGGCTTGGGGGGGCGCGAAGCGCCACCCCAACAGCTAGTATATATATATATATATATATATATATATATATATATATATATATATATATATATATATATATATATATATATATATATATATATATATATATATATATATATATATATATATATATATATATATATATATATATATATATATATATATATATATATATATATATATATATATATATATATATATATATATATATATATATATATATATGTTTTTAACTACGTAAAACTTGCGAATATACAATATTCTTCGATGTCCCCTTGTCTGTGCATACAAATAGATTGTCAGGTTTACCGACTCTCAACACGTAGTTGGTGGGGGCGCTTCGCCCCCCAAGCCCCCCGCTCACGTAAGTCTTTACGCACCATATTAGTTACGCCTCATTGTAGTTGTGTCCCTGTGTCCCACCTGTGAATATTGAAAGATATATATATAAATATATATATATATATATATATATATATATATATATATATATATATATATATATATATATATATATATATATATATATATATATATATATATATTATATATATATATATACTAGCTGTTGGGGTGGCGCTTCGCGCCACCCCAACACCTAGTAGGTGGGGGCGCTTCGCGCCCCCCCCCAAGCCCCCCCGCGCGCGTAAGTCGTTACGCGCCATATTAGTTACGCGCCATTGTAGTTGTGTCCCTATGTCCCACCTGTGAGTATAGATAGATATATTATATATATGTTTTTAACTACGTAAAACTTGCGAATATACAACATTCTTTGCTGTCCCATTGTCTGTGCATATAAATAGATTGTCAGGTTTACCGACTCTCGAACATGCAACATATAATGGTCCATGGGAAAACAATCCGTATTCAGATCTATACCTCATGATTCTAATGATTACCCTCGAGCTTTGTTGATGGTGATTGCTAATCGAACATTCCCTGTCCCGGTGTCCCGGTCGTCATTTATATTCCCCTGTGCCCCCCGGCGTCCCTGTTGTAGTTGTGTCCCTGTGTCCCGGTCGTCATTTATATTTTTACTTATGTCCTGGTCATTATGGCTTATGTATGGTCATTTATATTCTCTGTGTCCCGGTCGTCATTTGTATCCCGGTGTCCCGGTCTGTATATACATTCGTTTTTTAGTTTTGTTTTTCTCCTTTATTTTTTTCCTTTTTTCTTTTTTTTCTTTTTTAGTTTATTTAGATTTTTAAATTTTTTAGTTTTTTTATTAGTTTTTAGTTTTTTTTTCTTTTTAGTTTTTTTGTAGTTTTTACCTTCTTTTTAGTTTTTTTATTTTTTTTTTACTTATGTCCTGGTCGTCATTTATACTCCCTGTGTCCCGGTGCTTTGTTGATTGCTAATCGAACATTCCTTTTGTCCCGGTCGCTTTCTCTTTGAGTGTCGTCATACCTGGTTGGTGGGGGCGCTTCGCGCCCCCCCCAAGCCCCCCCGCGCGCGTAAGTCGTTACGCGCCATTGTAGTTGTGTCCCCATGTCCCACCTGTGAATATAGATAGATATATTATATATATGTTTTTAACTACGTAAAACTTGCGAATATACAACATTCTTTGCTGTCCCATTGTCTGTGCATATAAATAGATTGTCAGGTTTACCGACTCTTGAACATGCAACATATAATGGTCCATGGGAAAACAATCCGTATTCAGATCTATACCTCATGATTCTGTATATACATTCGTTTTTTAGTTTTGTTTTTCTCCTTTATTTTTTTCCTTTTTTCTTTTTTTTCTTTTTTAGTTTATTTAGATTTTTAGATTTTTTAGTTTTTTTATTAGTTTTTAGTTTTTTTGTAGTTTTTACCATTTTTTTAGTTTTTTTAGTTTTTTTTTTTACTTATGTCCTGGTCGTCATTTATACTCCCTGTGTCCCGGTCGTCATTTGTGTCTCGGTGCTTTGTTGATTGCTAATTTATATTATATTTATATTTATATTTTTTATATTTATTAATATTTTTTTAGTTTTCTTTTTCTCTTATTTTTCAGTTTTTTCCTTTTTTTTAGTTTTTTCTTTTTTAGTTTTTAGTTTTTTTCTGTTTTTTACCTTTTTTTAGTTTTTTTAGTTTTTTTAGTTTTTTGGCTTTTTTAGTTTTTTTATTAGTTTTTAGTTGTTTTTTTTAGTTTTTGCCTTTTTTTAGTTTTTTCAGTTTTTTTAAGTTTTTAGTTTTTTACCTTTTTTTAGTTTTTTTTTAGTTTTTTAGCTTTTTTAGTTTTTTTTCTTTTTAGTTTTTTTTTGTAGTTTTTACCTTTTTTAGTTTTTTTTCTTCTTTTGTATTAGTGTGAAATAATTCAGACGTCATATGCGGACAAACACGACGTCACTCGACAGACAGACAGACAGACATAACCCACAAACAACTTATTTTTATATATATTTATTCATATTTTTTTAGTTTTCTTTTTCTCTTTTATTTTTCAGTTTTTTCCTTTTTTTAGTTTTTTTCTTTTTTAGTTTTTAGTTTTTTTTTAGTTTTTTACCTTTTTTTAGTTTTTTTTAGTTTTTTTAGTTTTTTAGCTTTTTTAGTTTTTTTATTAGTTTTTATTTTTTTTGTAGTTTTTGCCTTTTTTTTATTTTTTTTCAGTTTTTTTTTAGTTATTAGATTTTTACCTTTTTTTAGTTGTTTTTAGTTTTTTAGCTTTTTTAGTTTTTTTTTTCTTTTTAGTTTTTTTTTGTAGTTTTTACCTTTTTTAGTTTTTTTCTTCTTTTGTATTAGTGTGAAATAATTCAGACGTCATATGCGGACAAACATGACGTCACCTGATCCACAGATCCACACACAGACAACTTATTTTTATATATATAGATATATATATATATATATATACTAGCTGTTGGGGTGGCGCTTCGCGCCACCCCAACACCTAGTTGGTGGGGGCGCTTCGCGCCCCCCCCCCCAAGCCCCCCCGCGTGCGTAAGTCGTTACGCGCCATAATAGTTACGCGCCATTGTAGTTGTGTCCCTATGTCCCACCTGTGAATATAGATAGATAGATATATATATATATATATATATATATATATATATATATATATATATATATATATATATATATATATATATATATATATATATATATATATATAATATATATATATATATATATATATATATATATATATATATATATATATATATATATATATATATATATATATATATATATATATATGGTTTTAACTACGTAAAACTTGCGAATATACAACATTCTTTGCTGTCCCATTGTCTTTGCATATAAATAGATTGTCAGGTTTACCGACTCTTGAACATGCAACATATAATGGTCCATGGGAAAACAATCTGTATTCAGATCTATACCTCATGATTCTAATGATTGCCCTTGAGCTTTGTTGATGGTGATTGCTAATCGACCATTCCCTGTCCCGGTGTCCCGGTCGTCATTTACATCCCCCTGTGCCCCCGGTGTCCCCGTTTGTAGTTGTGTCCCTGTGTCCCGGTCGTCATTTATATTCCCTGTGTCCCGGTCGTCATTTGTATCCCGGTGTCCCGGTCTGTATATACATTCGTTTTTTAGTTTTGTTTTTCTCCTTTATTTTTTTCCTTTTTTTTTCTTTTTTAGCTTATTTAGATTTTTTAGTTTTTTTATTAGTTTTTAGTTTTTTTTTTCTTTTTAGTTTTTTTGTCCCGGTCGTCATTTATATCCCCCTGTTTCCCACGGTGTCCCCGTTGTAGTTGTGTCCCTGTGTCCCGGTCGTCATTTATATTCCCTGTGTCCCGGTCGTCATTTGTATCCCGGTGTACCGGTCTGTATATACATTCGTTTTTTAGTTTTGTTTTTCTCCTTTATTTTTTTCCTTTTTTTTTCTTTTTTAGTTTATTTAGATTTTTAGATTTTTTAGTTTTTTTATTAGTTTTTAGTTTTTTTTTCTTTTTAGTTTTTTTGTAGTTTTTACCTTCTTTTTAGTTTTGTTAATTTTTTTTTTACTTATGTCCTGGTCGTCATTTATACTCCCTGTGTCCCGGTGCTTTGTTGATTGCTAATCGAACATTCCTTTTGTCCTGGTCGCTTTCTCTTTGAGTGTCGTCATTTATTTTTTTCTTTTTTAGTTCTTTTAGTTTTTACCTTTTTTAGTTTTTTTTAGTTTTTTAAATGAAAATTTTTTTTAGTTTTTTCCTTTTTTTCTTTTTAGTTTTTTATTGGTTTTTACCTTTATTTTAGCTTATTTTTCAGTTTTTTCCTTTTTTTTTATTTCTTTTTTATTTTTTATTTTTTTAGTTTTTTACCTTTTTTTAGTTTTTTTAGTTTTTTTAGTTTTTTTTAGTTTTTTAGCTTTTTTACTTTTTTTATTAGTTTTTAGTTTTTTTGTAGTTTTTGCCTTTTTTTAGTTTTTTCAGTTTTTTTTTTAGTTTTTATTGGTTTTTACCTTTATTTTAGCTTATTTTTCAGTTTTTTCCTTTTTTTAGTTTTTTTTAGTTTTTAGTTTTTTTAGATTTTACCTTTTTTTAGTTTTTTTAGTTTTTTTAGTTTTTTAGCTTTTTTATTTTTTTTATTAGTTTTTAGTTTTTTTTGTAGTTTTTGCCTTTTTTTTAGTTTTTTAGCTTTTTTATTAGTTTTTAGTTTTTTTTTGTAGTTTTTGCCTTTTTTTAGTTTTTTTAGTTTTTTAGCTTTTTTATTTTTTTTATTAGTTTTTAGTTTTTTTTGTAGTTTTTGCCTTTTTTTAGTTTTTTCAGTTTTGACGTCACCTGATCCAGTTTTTTCAGGTGACGTCACCTGATCCACGATCCACAGATCCACAGACAACTTATTTTTATATATATAGATAGTTTTTTTTTTTTTACTTATGTCCTGGTCGTCATTTATACTCCCTGTGTCCCGGTGCTTTGTTGATTGCTAATCGAACATTCCTTTTGTCCTGGTCGCTTTCTCTTTGAGTGTCGTCATTTATTTTTTTCTTTTTTAGTTCTTTTAGTTTTTACCTTTTTTAGTTTTTTTTAGTTTTTTAGATGAAAATTTTTTTTAGTTTTTTCCTTTTTTTTTTTAGTTTTTTATTGGTTTTTACCTTTATATTAGCTTATTTTTCAGTTTTTTCCTTTTTTTTAGTTTTTTTTTTATTTTTTAGTTTTTTACCTTTTTTTAGTTTTTTAAGTTTTTTAGCTTTTTTACTTTTTTTATAGTTTTTATGTAGTTTTTACCTTCTTTTTAGTTTTGTTAGTTTTTTTTTTACTTATGTCCTGGTCGTCATTTATACTCCCTGTGTCCCGGTGCTTTGTTGATTGCTAATCGAACATTCCTTTTGTCCTGGTCGCTTTCTCTTTGAGTGTCGTCATTTATTTTTTTCTTTTTTAGTTCTTTTAGTTTTTACCTTTTTTATTTTTTTTAGTTTTTTAGATGAAATTTTTTTTT
This sequence comes from Artemia franciscana, assembly GCF_032884065.1. Taxonomy (NCBI): domain Eukaryota; kingdom Metazoa; phylum Arthropoda; class Branchiopoda; order Anostraca; family Artemiidae; genus Artemia; species Artemia franciscana. The sequence continues at coordinate 3,349 of NW_027062647.1, read as the reverse complement.
AGTTTTTTCCTTTTTTTCTTTTTAGTTTTTTATTGGTTTTTACCTTTATTTTAGCTTATTTTTCAGTTTTTTCCTTTTTTTTAGTTTTTTTTTTATTTTTTATTTTTTTTTAGTTTTTTACCTTTTTTTTAGTTTTTTTAGTTTTTTAGTTTTTTAGTTTTTTAGCTACTTTTTTTATTAGTTTTTAGTTTTTTTGTAGTTTTTGCCTTTTTTTAGTTTTTTCAGTTTTTTTTTTAGTTTTTTATTGGTTTTTACCTTTATTTTAGCTTATTTTTCAGTTTTTTCCTTTTTTTAGTTTTTTTTAGTTTTTAGTTTTTTTAGTTTTTTACCTTTTTTTAGTTTTTTTAGTTTTTTTAGTTTTTTAGCTTTTTTATTTTTTTTTATTAGTTTTTAGTTTTTTTTGTAGTTTTTGCCTTTTTTTTAGTTTTTTAGCTTTTTTATTAGTTTTTAGTTTTTTTTTGTAGTTTTTGCCTTTTTTTAGTTTTTTTAGTTTTTTAGCTTTTTTATTTTTTTTATTAGTTTTTAGTTTTTTTTGTAGTTTTTGCCTTTTTTTAGTTTTTTCAGTTTTGACGTCACCTGATCCAGTTTTTTCAGGTGACGTCACCTGATCCATCCACAGATCCACAGACAACTTATTTTTATATATATAGATACTAGCTGTTGGGTGGCGCTTCGCGCCACCCCAACACCTAGTTGGTGGGGGCGCTTCGCGCCCCCCCCAAGCCCCCCCCCCGCGCGCGTAAGTCGTTACGCGCCATAATAGTTACGCGCCATTGTAGTTGTGTCCCTATGTCCCACCTGTGAATATAGATATATATATATATATATATATATATATATATATATATATATATATATATATATATATATATATATATATATATATATATATATATATATATATATATATATATATATATATATCTATCTATATATATAAAAATAAGTTGTCTGTCTGTGGATGGATGGATGGATCAGGTGACGTCACCTGAAAAAACTGGAATAGGTGACGTCAAAACTGAAAAAACTAAAAAAAAGGCAAAAACTACAAAAAAAACTAAAAACTAATAAAAAAAATAAAAAAGCTAAAAAACTAAAAAAAACTATAAAGGTAAAAACCAATAAAAAACTAAAAAAAAAACTGAAAAAACTAAAAAAAGGCAAAAACTACAAAAAAAAACTAAAAACTAATAAAAAAAGTAAAAAAGCTAAAAAACTAAAAAAACTAAAAACACTAAAAAAAGGTAAAAAACTAAAAAAAAATAAAAAATAAAAAAAAAACTAAAAAAAAAGGAAAAAACTGAAAAATAAGCTAAAATAAAGGTAAAAACCAATAAAAAACTAAAAAAAAAGGAAAAAACTAATAAATGACGACACTCAAAGAGAAAGCGACCAGGACAAAAGGAATGTTCGATTAGCAATCAACAAAGCACCGGGACACAGGGAGTATAAATGACGACCAGGACATAAGTAAAAAAAAAAAAAACTATCTATATATATTAAAATAAGTTGTCTGTGGATCTGTGGATCGTGGATCAGGTGACGTCACCTGAAAAAACTGGATCAGGTGACGTCAAAACTGAAAAAACTAAAAAAAGGCAAAAACTACAAAAAAAACTAAAAACTAATAAAAAAAATAAAAAAGCTAAAAAACTAAAAAACTAAAAAAAGGCAAAAACTACAAAAAAAACTAAAAACTAATAAAAAGCTAAAAAACTAAAAAAACTAAAAAAAAGGCAAAAACTACAAAAAAACTAAAAACTAATAAAAAAAATAAAAAAGCTAAAAACTAAAAAAACTAAAAAAACTAAAAAAAGGTAAAAAACTAAAAAAACTAAAAAACTAAAAAAAAACTAAAAAAGGTAAAAACTAAAAGAACTAAAAAAGAAAAAAATAAATGACGACACTCAAAGAGAAAGCGACCAGGACAAAAGGAATGTTCGATTAGCAATCAACAAAGCACCGGGACACAGGGAGTATAAATGACGACCAGGACACAAGTAAAAAAAAAATTAACAAAACTAAAAAGAAGGTAAAAACTACAAAAAAACTAAAAAGAAAAAAAAACTAAAAACTAATAAAAAAACTAAAAATCTAAAAATCTAAATAAACTAAAAAAGAAAAAAAAAGGAAAAAAATAAAGGAGAAAAACAAAACTAAAAACGAATGTATATACAGACCGGTACACCGGGATACAAATGACGACCGGGACACAGGGAATATAAATAACGACCGGGACACAGGGACACAACTACAACGGGGACACCGGGGGAAACAGGGGGATATAAATGACGACCGGGACAAAAAAACTAAAAAGAAAAAAAAACTAAAAACTAATAAAAAAAACTAAAAAATCTAAAAATCTAAATAAGCTAAAAAAGAAAAAAAAGGAAAAAAATAAAGGAGAAAAACAAAACTTAAAAACGAATGTATATACAGACCGGGACACCGGGATACAAATGACGACCGGGACCCGGGACACAGGGAATATAAATGACGACCGGGACACAGGGACACAACTACAACGGGGACACCGGGGAAACAGGGGATGTAAATGACAACCGGGACACCGGGACAGGGAATGGTCGATTAGCAATCACCATCAACAAAGCTCAAGGGCAATCATTAGAATCATGAGGTATAGATCTGAATACAGATTGTTTTCCCATGGACCATTATATGTTGCATGTTCAAGAGTCGGTAAACCTGACAATCTATTTATATGCAAAGACAATGGGACAGCAAAGAATGTTGTATATTCGCAAGTTTTACGTAGTTAAAACCATATATATATATCTATCTATATTCACAGGTGGGACATAGGGACACAACTACAATGGCGCGTAACTATTATGGCGCGTAACGACTTACGCGCGCGGGGGGCTTGGGGGGGGGGGCGCGAAGCGCCCCCCACCAACTAGGTGTTGGGGTGGCGCGAAGCGCCACCCCAACAGCTAGTATATATATATATATATATATATATATATATATATATATATATATATATATATATATATATATATATATATGGTTTTAACTACGTAAAACTTGCGAATATACAACATTCTTTGCTGTCCCATTGTCTTTGCATATAAATAGATTGTCAGGTTTACCGACTCTTGAACATGCAACATATAATGGTCCATGGGAAAACAATCTGTATTCAGATCTATACCTCATGATTCTAATGATTGCCCTTGAGCTTTGTTGATGGTGATTGCTAATCGACCATTCCCTGTCCCGGTGTCCCGGTCGTCATTTACATCCTCCTATTTCCCCCGGTGTCCCCGTTGTAGTTGTGTCCCTGTGTCCCGGTCGTCATTTATATTCCCTGTGTCCCGGTCGATTT